>NC_046373.1:37107411-37152411 GCF_011125445.2 Fundulus heteroclitus
AAAACCATGGTTAGGAGACGTCTTAGACTTGGAAAAAAGCGGTAGTTTTACCGAGTAAAACCAGGGTAACTACAGCGAAAGAGTTATTAGTGCATGGGAATGTTACTGCTTATGTCATACATCACAGTCAATAGTGACTCGACTCGGATTTTTTTTTATGACTTGGACTTGACTCGGACTTGAACACTGGTGACTCGAACCTGGACTCGGACTCGAGGCATAGTGACTTGACTAAAACACTGATTGAAACATATATACAGATACATACATATATACAGATATATTTTTTTTGATATATATATATATCTATATATATATATTATATATATATATATAGAGATATATAGATATATATCATATATATATATATATATATATATATATATAATATATATATATATATATATAAAACATTAGAATTAGAGGTTGGAAGGTAACAGAATTGTTAAAAAGCAAAGGGTGTGAATACTTTTGCAAGACGCTGCATTTCCCAGTAAAAATTCTTCACTGTGCAGAAAAAGAAGCAGCTTGTGGTCAGCAGGGGGCGCTAAAGCCTGGGTGTCATGAAGACTATTATTCCTACAAAAAGGTTTTAAAAACTGAACATTTTGACGTTTTTCTGCCTGATTCTGTATTTCGCCGTGAAGTGAAGCAGAAAGTTTTCAGCTTTTTTTGGGAACCTGCTCTGATTTCAGGTTCCCAAAGAGAACCCGCCGGGGGGGGAACAACCTTCCCTGGACTCCAGGCTCTTACCACTATGTGAACGGGCGGCAGGCCCTCAGCAGGCCGGGCGGCGCCAGCAGAGGAGACACGAACGGGTTCCTCATGACGGGGCAGGACGTGGGCAGGACGTGGGCGTGGCACTCGGACCGCAGCGGCTCGAAGCCGCCGGGGTAGTGCAGGTCGCTGGCGGGGCTCCAGGTGGCGGCGGGAGCCGACGCCCGGCGGTGGTCGCTGGCTGCGCCCGCCGCCGGCGGTGGTCGCTGGCTGCGCCCGCCGCCCGGCTCGGGTCCAGGAAGGACTGGATCCAGTTGGAGGCGCCCTGGGTGAGGTCGCTGAGCAGCAGGGCCGTGTCTCTGCTCAGGGCGCTCAGGCTGCCTCTGCGCTCTGCCGCTGGGCCGTCTGGAAGTCTGAACCTGGGGGGGGGGGGGGGGCAGGTTGGGTTTATTTAAGCTTTAATTTTTTAACCTTCCTGTAAAAAATTAAAGCCAGCTTAGAACAATTTAACACCTAATAGAGGAAATTATACAAATTCAGCTGGGATTGCTCCAAACCAGGGATCTGCTACCTGCGGCTCTCTGGACCCTCCACAGTGGCTACAAATTATATTTTATTATGGTATTTAAATGTAATAATGATAATAAATGCAGGTTTAGCAGTTTCTTTCTCGGAATAATTGCTTTTCATTTTCACAACACAATGATGCTAAAAGTGCCAGTAATTTAATTTTAAATCAATATTTCTTCATTATGTTGGAAACTATAATTTTTTTTTTTATATCATTTTTACGGCTGCAGTCAGTCCTGGCCTTATTTTCCTTGTAGGGTTCGTGAGACAGGCCTTCTGCAGGTGGGATGCATTTCCTGATTGGTGCTCTGCTGCTTTAAAGCTGCTATGCATGCAGCAGAGGAGAGGCTCTATTCCTGCTCTCCCTCCACAAAACCCCATTATGTTTGGTTTGTAGCTTATCTTATGGTTGAGTTTTGTTAGGTTTGTTTTGCATTTGCTTATTTCTGGTTAGTTATGGGTTTTGCATTAATCCATTTTGTTTACTTTTTTCAGGTATCCCTCTTCAGGTTTTATTTATGTAGTATATTTAATAAATTAAATTTTAATTTAACCAGAAAATCCTTGTGTGGTCTCCCTTAATGTTGCTCCACCAAACGAGCCTGGTGGACGTAACAATCATTATCCACAAATATCAACATCCCATCCATCCTCTTTCTTGTAAACCTCAAAACAGACATAAAGGGTATTTCTTTAACGATGACAACATGTTTCCTACAGTAGATCTTTATCAAAAATTATAACTTCTTTTTAAACTTCTAAAGTCTTTTTTCAAAGGCAACATTTGCGGCTCTGAACGAGTTTAATTCAAGTGGACTGAAGGCAAAATGGCTCTTTAGACTGTAAAGGTTGCACGACCCTGGTCTAAATGAAAAGCTTCATTAATCTAAAAAACTAATAGGCAACAATAATAGCTTAAAATACCTTAAAATTTCTAATAGGAAGCAAAACGTTGTGGAATCTATAAAGCAGTAATAAAACGAGAACGATTAAAGGATATAGTCCTTGATCAGACGGAGGAACATAACTGTAGGGGCGCCATACGGTAGATATTATAGCCATGTCTGTCTGGTTTAAACATACCAAACCATCTTTATTTATAAAGCGCTTAAAAACAAGCTAAAACACATTCACAAAAAAAAAAATAAAAAAATAAAAATCTAATGCATAAAATGCTTTTAAAAAAACAACAGAAAATGAAAAACTGTCCTACGTTGCGCTCCAGAGGCGCAGGAAGTTTCTGGCGCGTTAAAGCGAGCCGTGCAGCGGCACCAGCGTACCTGCGTAGGCGTTTGAGGCACTTTGCCAGAACCCCCAGAGGACAGCAAGCGGGTCGATGAGCGTGAGCAGGGGCGGAGGGCGGGCGTCGGTGGTGGAGCAGGGTGGCGGGGTAGGCCGCATGATGCCGTCGGGACCCGGATGCCGGCGGTCAGGGGCCCTCATGGACACGGTGATGCAGAGGTTGCCCCCCGGCGCTGTCCCCGGCCAGGCAACCCGCTCCGCAGTAGAACTGCGGTTCAGAGAGGAACGTTGAGGAAGAACCCAGGGTGGGCGTGCCGTACCTGGACCGCACACATCAACAAGCGTCTGGCTAGAAACGGAGCCTTCCTGTACAGAACCGGGTTCTGGTCAGAGTCCCATACGGTTTTAACAGGTTTGTGTTCAGAACCTTCATATCAGCCTGAATCATCCAGGCTTTGGGACCTTTGTCCAATTATCCACCATCTAGCTGCTGATTCATAGCTGGATTTCTATATATCCTGTAGTTTTTTAGCAATGGACCAGAACCACAGCATGTGCTGCCACTGGCCGTGCTTCAGAACCTTTCTACAGGAGAGGAACTATGGACCCAGTTGGGTATTCTAGAACAACAGCAATCCCAAACCCAAACTGGGGTCAAAAGTACGCTAATACTTAGCTTCAGGGAAGGGGGCCTAGTCAAGTCCTGACCCGGTCAGTATGTTTAAAAGCAGGTCTGTGTCCCTGAACCAGCCGTTTTAAATGATGGTTACTAATTCTGAGAACGGTCTAACCTGGTCCAGAATGTTGCCGGACGCTCGTTAGGCGCACTAAACGTGCCGGTGGTTGGTACCGATCGGCTCGGGGACGCGCTTCCCGATGACATCATCATATGGCAATCCACTCAACAAACTACATTATGCCCTGCGGCCCTCCATTTGTTACAATCAATTTTCTTTTGTAATTACTGTTATTTTCCAGTAACTTAATAGAGTCATGAAAACTTTTAACATCATTTTGGAATGCTTCTGTGGTAGTCTGACAATTTAATCGGTAATTTTTGCCAGACAAAGTTACATCTTAAGAAAAATTTCCTTCCTCCAATTTTTTTTTTTAAAGTTGTGAAGGGAAAATAAACCATAAACTCTTTTAATTTTTATAAAAGTCGGCAAGCCATTTTAATTTAATCACGGCATCATCACTTTAAAATCAATAACGTTCATTCCCTCCTTGTTGTACTGATGTTGTTCTTTCTGATCACATGTTTTTTTATTATTCCCAGATGAATTGTGATGAATTTGATAAATTTTTTATTGTAAGTATGTTGGTATATTTAAGATATAACGCTGGATAAATTAATCTGGCTATCCCTTCCGTTTTTGTTAAACAATATTCTTTCCAAAAATTGAGGGCCACTGTCAAATATTTGTTGATTTTTTTCTGTAAAATGGCTTGATATTTGTTCTAAATCATTTCCAGACGTGTGGTCCTTGTTAATCATTATACCTAATATTTTACCTCATTTTATCAATTAAAGAGGGTTGATTATTTCGAATTGCTAAAATGTCACATTTTCTATGTTCATCTTTCAGCCTGAACATTTTGAGAAAAAGAAAACCGCTAAATTAACTTAATAAAAATTGATTCGTTACAAATGCAGACCGCTGGCTCTATGTAGTTTGTTTGAGTGGCGTTGCCATAAGGTGACGTCATCAGGAGGCGCAGGGACCACGGAGAATTTCTTCGTAAAATTGTCCGTTTACAAACCGCAATCTCCCGCTCTCGGATAAAACCTACAACCCACTATAATTACTTAGTAAGTTTGTCCAGACCAATCAGAATGTTTTGCGTAATTGTGCAAACGTTAAACCAATCATGTATAGTGACGTCATCAGAAGGCGCCGGCCCCCGAGTGGGGGATCTGGTCCTACAGCGGATCCAAATATTATCTAGAAACTGGAGCCTGTAGAAGTTATTGTGACCCGGTGGGGAACAGAAAAAGCTCATTAAACTTTAAACACGAAAACAAGTTTTTGTTCTCAAAATGAGAAGATGCAAACGTTCTCCTGAAACTGTGAATGAGTGAAAACATCAGCAGAGGTGGGGAGTAACTAGTTACTTTTACTCAGTTACATTTACTTGAGTAACTTTTTGAACAAAATGTGCTTTTAGGAGTAGTTTTACTGCATTGTACTTTTTAGTTTTACTTAACTCTTGATGAATAAAAAACAAACTGGTTTTGGACCAAAAATGCACCAGAGATAAAAACCTGGAGTTTATATTAAAGTGAGACTTCTTATTTATACACAATCTTTGTTATTTTAAGGTTATTTTCTATCTGTTGATTATTGAGACATTTAGAGGTCAGATGAACAGTAAACAGTAGATATTGTTACTGGAAGCACTTTGCAACTGTTCTAACATACTGGATATACATTAACTGCTGGAAGTGTTGCTTTCAAGTTTAATATTTACTTTTTTTTTTTTTTAGAAAAGTGTTTCTTTTGTCTTAAATTACCAGAATTTGCACATAACCTTGTATTTTTGTCTGTTTGATTACATCATTTTTAAATATTAAATCATCAGCTGTTTTGAATTAGTTACTCAGTACTTGAGTATCATTCTAACTGAAGAAACTTGACTTGAGTAAAAACAGCTGGAGGACATTTTCTGGCTCCTCTTCCACCTCTGAACATCCGGATGAATCGGGTCTGGAACGCTTAAACTGTTTCTTCTACTTTCGTTTCCCAGTAAAAACAACGTGTTGCTGTCTGCTCGGCTTTCCTTCCTCCTCCTCCCCTGTTACGTAACAAATAAAAAACTCCTTTTAATCTCACTATTGTTTCCAAAATCTGGCCGTCTAACTGTTGCAAAGTGACTCCCTGCACACATTAGGCTCATAAATGCTGCTTCTTTGCTGCGGGTCCAAACATTTCCCTGAAAATCCTTCAGTTTATCCAACAACACGGAGGCCAGAACGCACAGGAAACATTAACAAAGTTCACCTTTCTCAGGTTTCTCTCTGGCTACAATGGCTCGCCGTGAAATCAGAACTTTTTTATCCCACAAGATCCGATTGTTCTCTGCAGTCGGAGAACAGATTATGTTCCTGAAGAGGCAGAGCAGGAGGCCGGGCCTTCAGAACCTCCTTTCACCCAGAACCAGCTCACAGTTTTATTTAAACTCATTATTGTCTATGTTGTCTCCAAAATATTGTTAAAATGAGTTTTTAATTGTGTTCACAAATAAAAGTCTGTATTCTGCCACCATTACTCTGATACCCCTGAATAAAAATCCCGCTGGCCTTCAGATGCATCATGGGAACCAGCAGAAAGTTCTGGTCCAGTTTAAATCTGGGTCAGGTTCTACAGCAGCGATGTCCTAATATTTCGGTACATGGGCCAAAATATGAATAAAATTATTTTTTTAAACTGAAAAAATTATGTAATTTTTTTTACCTGCTCTACGAAATAATGATAATTTAAAAGTCTAATTTAGCTTCCTAACACCATAGAAATATGTATGACCTGTACGCTTTATGATCCACTATAATTATATTGTTCTTTTCTTGCTTTTTATTGTGGTTTTCGAGGAAATGTTACGTCTCCGTGTAATTACTACTCCCTGTTTATGCTGCTCACAGCCACCATGGCTTCCTGTTCTAACTGCTGCTAATGTTGTTTTATAGATTTTATTATTTTATGTTGTTGACTCAATCTGCCGAAGGGACTAAAGATGGAAATTAGCCATAAAATATAATCTGGCATATTACCTGTCCCTTATTAAATAAATAAGCTCTACATTGTAAATAAATAAATGAGATTTTGTTTGTTTGTAGGAAATTAATGTGTAAATCCCTCGTAGATCCAAAATCTAAAAAAAGTGTTTTTGCTCATTAAAAGGTGGTCATCCAGTTTTAATAATTGAATTCAAAAGCGGATTTTAATGCACCACAATCTGCATTTGGGTGATTAAATGTCATTGGGTAGAATGTTACTATGAAATTAAAGAGAATATCAAAATTGTGTTCATTAAAAGATGAATACTTTGTGTCGTACTTAACATTTTCATTTGTTGGATTTTAACTTTTTCTGTTATAATTTTGCTCTAATTAAAAACTAAAATCCTCCGTCTGCATCAGCCACCTGTGCTGGTGGACCAGGTCTTACTGGAGGTTCTCCTTCCAGCAGGAGAACCAGCCTGAACCTGCAGAGATATTATGGGATGGTTTAGATCAGATTCATGGGTTAGAACGGCCTAGTCAAAGTCCTGCTATGCCATAAGCTGGTTGAATATGCTTATTATTATTATTAATTATAATTTGGTATTATAATTTAAATAATAAATCATTCAACTCAAAATTTCGCTATAGAACAAATATAGTTCAAATGGTGGTGATGTTAGCTATAAGCTTACAAGTATTTATACCACTAATGCATTAGTTAACTTTCTGTTATGAACTCATTTATGCTGGAATAAATGATCAGGTCGGACTGTTTAACCGACCAGGTTTATCCAGCAGGCTGTGAGAACCCCAATGTAACTGCAATTAGAGTTTAAATCCTTATTCCTTATCACCATCCAATGATATTGTCTCTGTATTAATGTCAGATGTTAACTCCAAAGGAGGTTAGCTCTGATTTCTGAATACCCAGGCAACTGTGAATTGGACTGAACACAAAACAATGTCTATTCCGCAGTGGTTGGTTTTATTGAACCAAAAGCAATTCCCTGTTACAGTAATTCTCTGATTCAAACAACTTTGGAATTCTTACTCATTACTAAACTAAAACATGCAAAATATATATGTGGAAATAAAGAACAAAACAAAAATAAACAATGGATTAAAATGAGCGGTTAGCAGATCTTAACTTAACTCAAAGTTGTTTAACACCGCCCTCGAAACATCGGCATTTCACGTATCAGCATTGACAGACAGAACAGCTTCGGGAATCTCACTGGACGCTTTGATGTCTTACACAAAGCTAGTTCAGCTAAGCTACCTACAGTTCAGATACACGTGACCCTCCCAAGATGGCTGCTACGATGACGTATGAGGGGAGGTCCTAATAACGTAACCACGCTTACGCTGATGGGACAATGCCTCGTTTCGAAAGGGGGGGGGCTAACTAGGAGTTTAAAGCAAAGCCCGCGACTTGAGCTCGGACAAAGAAATTAAACTGATAAGGAGCGAAAAGAGAGAGAGGGGGGGAAGCAGGGAAGAAGATGAAAAAAAATAAGGCGGTAACCCACGGCGGGGTTATTGATGAATCACAAATCAACACAGCAAAATCAATTGTAAAATGCATGCCCATACAAGAAAATGTTCATCAAAATAATTCCAACTTCGTCGTGGAATAAAAGCATTAACCAACACCTACAAAGTTCTACCGCCTGCCCAGGCACTTCTAAACACCCTGTTGGTGAGACAGAAATGAAAGGGGGAAAACCCCGTTACTTTGAGTTGCCTCGGGGCTGGTCCGGAACGCTCCGAGTGTGGCTTTCTGGACGCGCTTCGACGAGCGCAGTTGTCCACAGGCTGCAGCGGCACGGGGAAGAAGCTGCTTCGTTTCTTCCTCCGGGTTCACAGTCAGTCGCTTTGTTGGCCAGACAAAGCGGGGTCCTCTTCGATCAGTGGGAGATGCGGCGTCTCTCAGTCTTTTGATCAGAGGGAATTTAAAAGTACTTATTTAAGTCGACCTCCTGTTATAAAGCAGGGAATAACCGTTGCGTCGAAAAATCTCGGTCCAGCGAGCAATCGAACACGTGGCGTGGGAATCAGCTGTGCGTGTCTTCTCGGGTTGGCTAAAAGCCAGGGAAGAAGGAAGCTCATCGTGTGTGATCGGCTTTTATAGCCATCACTATAGCAACCTTATCTTGATCGGCGGCCATTTTGCCGTGTTGCGTGATGGGAGTTGGTGGCCATTTTGACCACATTGCATCATGGGTAACGCAGTCCGTTACGTCCCGAATTGATGCTGTTTCCTTGATCGGCGGCCATTTTGCCGTGTTGCGTGATGGGAGTTGGTGGCCATTTTGACCACATGAGTTGGTGGCCATTTTGACCACATTGCATCGTGGGTAACGTAGTCCGTTACCGCTTTCTGTCACGTCTGAACTGGCACAACATACCCCCCTTTAGCTTTGAAGAGTGGGATGCTGGTCACAGTCTTTAAAGCTACAACCAAGTCCATTCTGGCGTGACGAAAATCCGTTGTGCATGAGTGGAACAACCTAATAGTCTTTCTAGTAGTCCATTGGGATTCATGCAGTTCAGTTCATCATCCAAGAGGAGGAAAACAAAGCATTCATTGTGCCTGGGTCAGTGACCTAGCCTGGGCAGGACTAAGCTATAGCTAGTCATTTCTATTGGCTAATAAGGCAACAATAAAGTAATAATAAAAAAAAAAAGAAATGCAAACTTCACAATCACCATTGTCAATACATTCATTGGTCATCAGGTTTGAACTTTGAACCAAAGAAAGGAGAGAAGGAAGGAGGGAAAGGAAAGAGACAGCGGTTCGTAGTCTAATCAGCTTATGGCCTTCAAGGAGCTGGTGCTACGAACCTGGGAGCGACAAAGGTGAGGGCGTCAATCCTGGTTTGCAACTGTTTGATCTGCTTGTATGCTGCATACGCCATCGCGGTAGTGATGGCCCATCCAAATACAAGGAGAACCACAATAATGGTCATAATGTGAGTGTCGGTCGACTCTGTAGCTCTGGGGAAGCGAAGCAGAGGGACCGAGCTCAACTCTGATGGAGTGAGACTGAATTTAATCAGCTGGGTGACTGCAAGTAAAAGCTGTCTTTCAATGCCGACATCAATGCTGAAATTGTATCCCTTAAAGACATCTATTATTTCAATCTCCGATAAATGGGTTGCTTGAGCATACCCAGTGGATGTCTTTGGTTTTGGTACACAAATCCAAATTAGGGACTAAATAAAGTTTGGGATCAGCATCATGATAGGCCAATATTGAGGGAGTTTGTAGGTGTACGTGGGTCTCACCTTGCCAAAAACCGACATTCAATACTGATTCAAACCTATACGCATTAGCTCTTTCAATGATGGGAAGGTTTAGCATAAATCCTATCTCCAAGTTGTCAGGATTTACAAATATTGGAATTGCACTACCTAGGCTGTACGCCAGGTGTATTTGTGGTGGTTGCAGTGTTTCACTAGAGGCAGATTTGAGAACCTTTTCAACCA
Source organism: Fundulus heteroclitus (assembly GCF_011125445.2). Taxonomy (NCBI): domain Eukaryota; kingdom Metazoa; phylum Chordata; class Actinopteri; order Cyprinodontiformes; family Fundulidae; genus Fundulus; species Fundulus heteroclitus. The sequence continues at coordinate 37,117,150 of NC_046373.1, forward strand.
AATCTACTGGTACCAGGTACGGAGGAATCCGTCCTTCAGCAAGGCTATTTATGGATGAACTAACCTCTCGAGTGAGGTCCTGCATTAAATCTCTAACAACCTGAGTATGCATCATGTCATTCTTTACCACTTCTGTGAGCGTTTCCAAAGCAATGCATGGTGTTATGGCTGAGTGTGAAATTATGGACGTGAAGTTATGTATGGACACTTGCTTTGTTAGTGCATGTTTGAAATGTCCTAATTGAACATGCACTTGTCCTATTTAATGCTATGCATTGTTCTCTTCGGCGGGGGCGGAGTTAGGCTCCCTTCCCTGTGAGGAGAGTTTAGTGGACGGTTTAGTTTGGTTCGCATGAACCCATTTGTACTCTGGACTTTGCACGCTGGCTTCTAGGTTCTTTCGAGGCCACGCGAAAGTCGTTCGGAGACGGTCTTTTAAGTCAGTGACGCACTGGTGTGCCGTGTAGACGGTTGTCACACTGACGTCTTCGGGCTGGTAGATGAGATTCAGGGGAAGTGTCCTTTGCCTTCCTGTCATCATCTGGAAAAGTGTCACCCCTGTGGAACATGGTGAAGTAGAGCGGACTAGCATTAGGACCAGGGGAAGCTTTGTATCCCGGTCCCTGTCATGGCTGCTGGCATGTTCCTTTGACATGCTGACCACGGTGCAGTTCATTCGCTCCACCTGTCCGGATGACTGTGGGCGGTAGGTGATGTGGAATTTAACTTCCACGCCCAACATGTTGAAAAGCACGGTCATAATGTTTGACGTTCCTCTGTCCGAGTCGATGGACAGGGGAAGGCCCCCACCGGCTGAAAACGTGATTTAGCAGCAGGGCTGCTGTGGTGACAGCGGTGTCATTCGGTGCCGGCAAACATTCGACCCATTCTGTGAAACTGCCTGTTATTGTCAAAAGATATTTGTTATTTCTTGACGATTTGGGGACTGGACCGATCCAGTCAGTCTGCAAATGTGACCACGGAAATATAACCCCCCTTTGCTGAAGCAGGGCTCTGTCTAGTGGCCGTGTGGGTTGTAACTGGCTGCAGGTTAAGCAGCCTCGTACATACTCCTGGGTGTCCTGGGCCGCTGAAGGCCGGGACATCACCTGTTGGGGAGTTTTCAGATTAGCTTTGCAGCTTCTGTGTTCTCCTACTGGTGAGTCATGGACGTGTGTCAGTGTGATCCCAAGTTCGTTTGAATCTTTGGGCTGAATGGGCTGAAACTCATAAAACAGCTCCTTAAGTGCCGTTTCCTCTGTTTCAGTGGTCAGTGCATCAGCTTTTTCCAGCTGTTGCATGATTTCTGTTTCAAAGCCAGGGCAGGGCTCAGTGGGTGAGTCCCGGTTCTCTGGTTGATTCGGTGCTGGTTCTGTTGGGTCGGTTGCTGTCGCATACCCCAACAGATTTCCTTCAGCTTCAAGCGTTGCACCACAAATGGATCCAGCAGGCCGAGCTTCATGTCGCCTGATTTGGATCATGTTGGAAGGAAAAGTAAACACGGTGTCTGGAGAGTCCTGTCTGCCGGTCAAGGATAAGGGCAGGTCTCCGATGACGGGAATGCTCAGCTCAAAGTCGTGGAAAGAGCTTTCGATGAGCACCCCAAGAGGTTCCTTCGCCACCACTTGGATCGGCATGTGGGTTGGATTCTCCACTAACAGGTAAGCTGAGCGATTGTTCAGCTCAAGCAGGGGTGTGTCAGAGGATTTCGAAATCGGCTCTGTGGAAGGCAGAAATGGTGCTAAAAGTTCTTTGTGCTCTTCTGAGCATGTCACCTGGTTGATAGGGACGGACAGTCCACTTCCAGAAGTGAGGGGCTTGGGAGTCCCCACTTGGGCCCAAAGATGACCATGATAGCAGTCAATGAGTGGGGCTAACCTGTTCAACAGGTCCTGACCCACAAGAAAAGGTTCTGTGTCCAAAGTACATATGTAGATGGGGTGCACCAGGGTCATGTCACGGAAAGTGATGTCTAACCACGCCCGTTTGGTGATGCATGACTGATCCTGAGTGTAGCTGGTGATGCCCACGTTACAGGTCTCCACCTGGAACGGTTTCCCAAGAGACACCATAGCTCTGGTCACCTCATCAAACAAATCTGAGCACATTAGACTGATCTCGGAACCCGTGTCTAAAAGAGCATTTGCAGTTACACATCCTCCGATAACTGTCGAGCAGTATAAGCGGTGTGCATTTTCATGATGGTTTAGCTCACCTAGAAACCTTAGAAAAGGGGCTTTCTGATCACCTGCTGATGGGATCTTAGAAGGTTGTTGGTGATTTTTTCGGTTGGTCCCCCCCCCTTAATCAGATAAACTCTGTTAGAAGGGGAAGCCTGTTCCACGCCTAGTCATGCTGGCTGGGGTTTTGGGCCTGGCTTACCTGGAGGGTCGACAGGATTGGATGATGGCTGGGACGGCTGCGGCGCGATCTGACGCACTGTTTCGGCTAGCAACCTGCGAAAAGTCTCCTCTATCTCCTTTCTCATTGACTCCTCCATGCGCAGGTTCCAGCCTTTGTTGTCATGTGTGCTTTTCGACCTTTCTGGCCAGTCAGTTTGCTTACCGTCTCGGGCTGGATCCGGCCTGTGCCATTTTTGAAACCTCTCACCTTCCATGCTGCCATGCTGACCTCTCCTATCCTGGGAAGCTTTCTTCTGCTGCGGCTCAAAACCATGTTGCTTCTTAGGACCAAATCTAGTTTTAGGTTTGAAGGGAGGCATCTCATGTCCCTCCAGACCTAAACTCTTTTCTGGTTCGGCTTGAATCTGCAGAACCTTTTTATCACTATCGGCTCCTTTGTTGGGCCGGACACGTGTTTCCCATGCCACCTGCGCGTATTTCCTGATTTCCTGCATGGTAAGTTTCTTGGTTCTACAATGCATGGTAACCTCATAACGCACGCTTTCATGAAGATTATGGAGGAACAAAGATTTGAAAGTGTGGTCTTCCTCCAAGCCGGGAGCATTTCGTCCCTGAAAGTAAGCAGCCCGCAAGCGACGGTAGTACTCTTTTGGTGCTTCAGTTCTCTTTTGCTGAATTGCAAAAGCTCCAAGAGTTGCAGAAGCTGGGTCTGTAAACACAGAATATTCTTCTCTTAAAGCCTGACAAAGAGCTGAATAACGGTCACGTGTAGCTGGAGGGAGGCTTTCTATGAAAACATGGACACTTCTGGACGTGGTTTTCCAGATAAGCTTCAACTTTTCTCGAGCTGAGGGGCTATATAAGTCTAGCAGACAGCGCTCTACCTCTCTGAGATAGTCATCAATGGTGGATTCTGTATTGCTAGGATCAAAACGCCCTATGTCTCGGGCCAGGGACTCAAGTTGACGCATCCGCAGTCCCTGTTCAGGGATCGGAGCTGGTCCATCTGAGTCCTCTCCTGACGACTCCTGCCTGCGGTAACCACGATAGGAGGGAGGCTCCAGTTCTGACCACCTACCTGGCATCGGCGGCCGTTCGTGGGACGCAGGGGGACCCCCCCTGTCATGAACTCTTGTCTGTGGACGCAGTTCAGAGGAGTGGGGTTCACCTGTGTCCCAGGAACGGTGCTCTCGTCGCCCTGGTGGGGGGAAAAGATCATAGCGGGCCGTGTCAGGGGTCAGGTGGGAAGCAGGTGTTTTCCCATGATTCACATCATGTGGATCTGTCCTGATTGCCACCCTAAGTTGTTTAGGCATTTCTTTCTGTATCACACTGCTATATCTGTCCTGACCTTCGCTTACCCTTCGCTCAGAAGGTGTCTGAGGGCCCAGTTCATCCAATGTCCTCCAGGTGTGATCTCCATGTTTTCCTTTGGAGTTCTCACACTCAGATCCTTCTGTCTGCAAGCTAATGCGATCCTCCTCTCGCTCCTCTGTGAGATGACAGCTGCCCTGAACATTTCTCTGTTCTAGCTCCCTGATTCTTTCCTCAGCTAAAGCACGCCTCTCAACCTCTCTGTTACACAGATTGGTCTCTAGCGTTAACCTTCGGTGGTATAACGCAGTTAATTCACCCAAAACATCTGCTACCAATCTATGTTTAGGTTTGCTCTGGACCTCCTCCACCAATTCCTGAATTCTCCTCTCACAGTCTTCTATGCTAAACTGATTCAGACGGGTTTGTTCGTCCGGTGTCATTTTAAGCAGTGAGCTAATGACATCCTGGACCTCCATTCCAATGGAATGGTTTGGACCTTCAGCTCCTTTGACTGAAGAACCGCTACTATCCATTCTTTGTCAGCTATGGATAACAACACAACAAGTAACACTGTAGTTTAGCAGAGCGCTAAATGACAGACAACAAATAACAACGCTGTATTCTAGCTTAGCACTAAGCAACAACGCATACACTTTAGTTTAGCTCAGCGCTAAACAACAACTGCTAACACAACCGTTAAGTGGCTTCACTTTAACTGTTAACAGCAAACACGCACTATGACTCACACTACTGCAGGAAGTGGGTTCGATTACGTGCGTTTAATTAGGCTGCGCAGGGGAGAATCAACCCTGCGACTTACAATTCCTATGTTTAGGAACGGTTAATATGCTTGTTTAACTTTGAGAATATTAACTTTGAGTGACATGGACCACTAACCTTTCGGCCAGTAATTAAGTGATAAAGCTGTGGCTTTGTTTGTGATGTAAGTTATTTAAGAACAGGTGCTCTACACATGTGTGGAAAATAGCAAAGTGTTTTGGAGCTTCAGAGGTGGCAAAGAATGACAGTTAAAAACCGCTAAATTGCAACCTTAGTTTCAAAATCACAGCTCAATTTTGACCACTTATGATGAGCAGAAGGGGATAAAGGAGAAAAAAAAAAAAAAAAATATGAATAAAATAAAATTAAAGAAGACAAAAGGGCGGAACCATAAGGTAAGTTTAAAGAAACTGACTTTCAAAACTGTCCCTCCGGGACACTGAGCGATCTAAGCTGTCTTTAAAACCGTGACTGCAACTACCTATCCTGGCCACCAGATGGAGGCAGGGTCTCTCTTTTCAAAGCAGAACACGACACAGACTCTGATTGACAAGTAGCAGACGCTGGCTGCTGTGTATTTCAATCTAGCTGACTTCCAGTCCAGAAATCAATATTCAAACCTCAGGTTAACAACCTCAAACCACCACAAACACGTATATATTTAGTAATGATACCTCCTTAATCAATTATGACTGAATAGTCCTTTTGGCAAGGTGAGCAGTCAAAATGCTGGAATATGGATTGTGTTCATTCAATTCATAAGTTGCTGGTTATTCGATTTAGTCTAAAGGAACGCCAATAAGTAGACTCCAGCCCACACCGGGAAAAGCCAATTTATGCTATGCCATAAGCTGGTTGAATATGCTTATTATTATTATTAATTATAATTTGGTATTATAATTTAAATAATAAATCATTCAACTCAAAATTTCGCTATAACAAATATAGTTCAAATGGTGGTGATGTTAGCTATAAGCTTACAAGTATTTATACCACTAATGCATTAGTTAACTTTCTGTTATGAACTCATTTATGCTGGAATAAATGATCAGGTCGGACTGTTAACCGACCAGGTTTATCCAGCAGGCTGTGAGAACCCCAATGTAACTGCAATTAGAGTTTAAATCCTTATTCCTTATCACCATCCAATGATATTGTCTCTGTATTAATGTCAGATGTTAACTCCAAAGGAGGTTAGCTCTGATTTCTGAATACCCAGGCAACTGTGAATTGGACTGAACACAAAACAATGTCTATTCCGCAGTGGTTGGTTTTATTGAACCAAAAGCAATTCCCTGTTACAGTAATTCTCTGATTCAAACAACTTTGGAATTCTTACTCATTACTAAACTAAAACATGCAAAATATATATGTGGAAATAAAGAACAAAACAAAAATAAACAATGGATTAAAATGAGCGGTTAGCAGATCTTAACTTAACTCAAAGTTGTTTAACACCGCCCTCGAAACATCGGCATTTCACGTATCAGCATTGACAGACAGAACAGCTTCGGGAATCTCACTGGACGCTTTGATGTCTTACACAAAGCTAGTTCAGCTAAGCTACCTACAGTCCAGATACACGTGACCCTCCCAAGATGGCTGCTACGATGACGTATGAGGGGAGGTCCTAATAACGTAACCACGCTTACGCTGATGGGACAATGCCTCGTTTCGAGAGGGGGGGGGCTAACTAGGAGTTTAAAGCAAAGCCCGCGACTTGAGCTCGGACAAAGAAATTAAACTGATAAGGAGCGAAAAAGAGAGAGAGGGGGGAAGCAGGGAAGAAGATGAAAAGAGATAAATCGGTAACCCACGGCGGGGTTATTGATGAATCACAAATCAACACAGCAAATCAATTGTAAAATGCATGCCCATACAAAGAAAATGTTCATCAAAATAATTCCAACTTCGTCGTGGAATAAAAGCATTAACCAACACCTACAAAGTTCTACCGCCTGCCCAGGCACTTCTAAACACCCTGTTGGTGAGACAGAAATGAAAGGGGGAAAACCCCGTTACTTTGAGTTGCCTCGGGGCTGGTCCGGAACGCTCCGAGGGTGGCTTTCTGGACGCGCTTCGACGAGCGCAGTTGTCCACAGGCTGCAGCGGCACGGGGAAGAAGCTGCTTCGTTTCTTCCTCCGGGTTCACAGTCAGTCGCTTTGTTGGCCAGACAAAGCGGGGTCCTCTTCGATCAGTGGGAGATGCGGCGTCTCTCAGTCTTTTGATCAGAGGGAATTTAAAAGTACTTATTTAAGTCGACCTCCTGTTATAAAGCAGGGAATAACCGTTGCGTCGAAAAATCTCGGTCCAGCGAGCAATCGAACACGTGGCGTGGGAATCAGCTGTGCGTGTCTTCTCGGGTTGGCTAAAAGCCAGGGAAGAAGGAAGCTCATCGTGTGTGATCGGCTTTTATAGCCATCACTATAGCAACCTTATCTTGATCGGCGGCCATTTTGCCGTGTTGCGTGATGGGAGTTGGTGGCCATTTTGACCACATTGCATCATGGGTAACGCAGTCCGTTACGTCCCGAATTGATGCTGTTTCCTTGATCGGCGGCCATTTTGCCGTGTTGCGTGATGGGAGTTGGTGGCCATTTTGACCACATGAGTTGGTGGCCATTTTGACCACATTGCATCGTGGGTAACGTAGTCCGTTACCGCTTTCTGTCACGTCTGAACTGGCACAACAGTCCAGACCTGAATCTAATTGAGAATCTTTGTGTTTTGTACGTAGATGTTCTCCACCTACGCTGAGTGAAGCCGAGGTGTCTGCAGACGTTTCACTCTGAAGATCTGCAGCTGGACCTGCAGCCAGAAAGGAGATTCTACAAAGTTCTGGCTCAGGGAGGCGGAACACGACTCCAGACCACACAATCAATGATTTTCCTCCATCAGGTATGGCCTGGCTGTCAGATTAAAAGCCCAATATTTCTATCAATATGACAAAATGTGGAGAAGTTCTAGTTCATGAGTGTAAAGGCGTGTATACTTTTGGTCAGGTTCTGTGTGAATCAGTGATCAGTGGAGAGCTCTTTTTGTTTCTCTGAGATTTAAAAGAAAGTTTTCACGCCCCCCCCTCCAACCTATCTTTGACAGTTGAACAAAGAAAAGTCAACTGCAGTAAACCATCTAATAAAATAAACTGCTATCTTCATTAAATCAGAAAACTAAAACTCATAAGAGCATTTGTTTTAAGTTTATCCGTCTATTTTACTATGTAACTGAATTCAACATCGCCACCAATATATATATTTTAAATAACCTCAGAAAATTGGTTATTTTTCCAGTCTGTTTCTACCATGGCCCCCCTGCAATTACACTACGCCCCCCCTAGATGGCGCCACCCTGCTCTAAGGTGACAGCAGAGCCAAACAGAGACGGACCCAGCAGGTGGCAGTGGTTCAGGGCCCAGCAGTAGGCGTAGAAACATTCCTCCAGAGCGCGAGGAAAAGGCGCTTCAGGCGACAGGGAGTAGTCGACAGACAGGATCGGGACGCTCAGCTCCTTCGACCAGTTCCGCAGATAATTCTGAGGGATGAAACAAAAAAAAACAACAATCAGACCGGCGCTGCCCGGCGGATCCGTTAAGACGGGCGTAAACTGTACGATAAAACTTCAGGGATTAAAAGTTCTCCATCTCTGTTCTCACTGTACGTCTAAAACGTCAGACTCAGCGCCGCAGAGAGATGGCGCTACTCAGACTCGTCTATCCTGAAGCCAAACGTAAAAAGTAGAAGAAGAAAAAGGAGGAAGTGTGGATGCTCTCTGTTAAACATGAGGCTCACTAGAACCAAACGCGCTGCCTTGGTAATTCTACCAGTTTCTCCTCCGTAGTTTGACTCCATGTCACACGTACCGCCGCCATGATTCTCTCCTCTCCTGTTTTCCTCTGAGAAGAAGAAGAAGAAGAAGAAGAAGAAGAAGAAGAAGAAGAAGAAGAAGAAGAACTCCCCTGTCTGCACATGCTCAGTGTGGAGGTTGGGGAAAATGGGCTCGTAGCTCTGCTTCACCAGCAGGAGGCGCTCTCCATCACCTCAGGAGGGCCGACTGGATGTCAGACATGTTTGATTTTCCTCTGATGGGGAGGAGGTGGTGAGAGGCTGATGGTCCCTCGTTACGCCCTGGATGCTGCACCACGCACCATGACGCTGAAACTCAGCCTGATCCACAAAGTTCTGGAACGACTGAAGAATCGACCCAAAAAGAGCAAAACATCGTACCGTGTAGGGCTGAACAATTAATCGCATTTTCAATATAATCATGATTTAAAATAACGCAATTTCCAAATCGCAGAGTCTGCAATTTTTGGCTATTTAACAATTAGGGAATTAGACACGTCCATTAGGTGTTGGTAAAATGTTTAAAGTGGGTTTGCCTCCACATGGAAGGGAAGACAGTTGCAGCAGTGAGATAATCTAATTGTATTACTTGTTTAGAGTTTATATAATCATACATAGCATTAAGTACAGGTCAATCAGTTTAATACATAGACTTGCTTGTTGGTTGGACTTTATGTTCAACAAGGATCGATGTCCAAATCAATTAAAAGCTGTTCTCTTGAATAATATTCTGATTAATAGAAACATTAAAAGTTCTTGTTTTAAATAGTCCTTGTTTACAAACATCTTTATTTAGAGGCCATTTTTGTTGCTTGTGGTTAATGCGGAGAAAAGTCAAAATTGCAATTTTGGTTGAAATATATTGTAGGCAGAACGCAATCATTTCTGCTCTGAGTTCAGATGTTTTACCAACTAATCTGCACAGCGAGGAAACAAATTGATTTGTTGTTTGTATATGTTTAAAAAGACATGATAAATTAAACTGGGGGAAAAAAAAAATCGCATTAAATCTCAATATTAAGAAAAAAAAATCGCAATTAGATTATTTTCCAAAATCGTTCAGCCCTAGTACTGCGTACGCCCGGCTTTTCCTCAGGAAAGTCATGGTGTGTTGTTTACCTCGTGGGAACGAGATGTTTGGGCCACAAAGCCGCCTCCGTGGAAGTGGACCAGCAGCCAGGGAGACGGCGGCTTCTGTTGGACCCAGGGCAGACGGGGCGATGAGATCGGGGCGACGTCGCCCTGGGAGAGCTTCAGCAGCTCCTCGCTGTCCTAAAATCCAGAAGGAACAACGTTTTTATCAGAGAGACAGAGCAAGAAAAGCTGCAGCTTATGTAAAAAGAAGCGGACCTTTGGGTTCTCGCCGTCTGGTATTAACAGTGAACCCGGAGAACAAACTGAACCGGACCGGGACCAGGATCAAAGGGACCGGATCTAACTGGCTGGGAATCCGTCCGGATGACGGCCTGAATTGCATTTTTTGTTATGTGCTCAGAGACGACATGCTGTGAATCGTTTTATAAATTCAATTAACTAAGGTGCCACGGTAGAAATAGACCAATCAGAACTTTCCAGACCAATGACATCATCAGCTGGGCTTTGCAACCTGCTCAAAGGAAGCTCCTCCCTCCCCTGCTGCTAAACCACATGATTGATGTCTTCGAGGCACTGAGAACATCAACATCTAGCTGAAAAACTAGTCCATGCATTTGTTACTTCAAGGCTGGACTATTGTAATTCTTTACTATCAGGAAGTCCACAAAATGCAGTTCAAAGCCTTCAGCTGATCCAAAATGCTGCAGCAAGAGTTCTGATGAAAATCAACCAGAGGGATCATATTTCTCCTGTTTAAGCTTCCCTTCATTGGCTTCCTGTTAAATCAAGAATATAATTTAAAATTCTTCTTCTAACGTATAAAGCCCTTAATAATCAAGCTCCATCATATATCAGAGCTCTGATTACCCCGTATGTTCCTAACAGAGCACTTCGCTCTCAGACTGCAGGTCTGCTGGTGGTTCCTAGAGTCTCTAAAAGTAGAATGGGAGGCAGATCCTTTAGCTATCAGGCTCCTCTCCTGTGGAACCAACTCCCAGTTTTGGTCCGTGAGGCAGACACCCCGTCTACTTTTAAGACTAAGCTTAAAACTTTCCTTTGTGACAAAGCTTCTAGTCAGAGTGGCTCATGTTACACTGAGCTACCTCTATAGTTATGCTGCTATAGGCTTAGGCTGCTGGAGGACATCAGGGTCTGTTTCTCTCTCTCTGCTGAGTTCTCCTACTGCTCTCCAATCTGCATTGTTTGTTGTTATTTCAGCTTTTATCTTTTTGTTCTCTGTCATTTTTCTCTAAAGGTACACGTGGTCTGGCGTTCTGTTAGCTGTGACATCATCAGGGGAGGCAGATCATCCTCTATTACCATCTAACATAGAAAGTACTCCTGGATCAATGTGATCTTCTGAGCTTTCTGTGTCTCTGCTCTGTCTTCTCTAACATAGAAAGTACTCCTGGGTCAATGTGAGCTTCTGAGCTTTCTGTGTCTCTGCTCTGTCTTCTCTAACATAGAAAGTACTCCTGGGTCAATGTGAGCTTCTGTGCTTTCTGTGTCTCTGCTCTGTCTTCTCTAACATAGAAAGTACTCCTGGGTCAATGTGAGCTTCTGTGCTTTCTGTGTCTCTGCTCTGTCTTCTCTACCATAGAAAGTACTCCTGGGTCAATGTGAGCTTCTGAGCTTTCTGTGTCTCTGCTCTGTCTTCTCTAAGCCCCAGTGGGTGGAGGCAGATGAGCGTTCACACTGAGCCTGGTTCTGGTTCTGCTGGAGGTTCTCCTCCTTGTTAAAGGGGAGTTTTCCTCTCCACTGTCGCTTCATGCATGCTCAGTATGAGGGATTGCTGCAAAGCCATCAACAATGCAGACGACTGTCCACTGTGGCTCTACGCTCTTTCAGGAGGAGTGAATGCTGCTTGGAGAGACTTGATGCAACCTGCTGGGTTTCCTTAGAGAGGAAACTTTCTCACCAACCTGGAGGATCTGATGGAGTCTGACTTTGGAAAGAGTCTTGAGATGATGTGATGTGGATTGGTGCTATATAAATAAAATTGAATTGTATTCTTCTTCCTCTGGGTCGCGCAGGGGAGGGAAGTTGTTATAAGGAATTGAAGGGTTAACCCTGATGGTGCATTCATTAGATCCTGGGATCAGGGGGTAAATACTTCTTTACAGCAACTCTGCAAACTCTTCTTCTTTGACCAGAAGCTCGTTTTCCAGGCTGATAATTGTGCAACAATTAAAAACATTCTGGTCTGAGTTAAAGCAGACCAGAATCTGTCTGGTTATGGAGGAGCTGCAGAGCGACGCTTCCTATTATTAGTCCGTTTTTCACCGTTTCACAGACGATTGGTGGATCGTTGGATTAATTTCTGAAGAGTTTATTCTCTAACCTGGCCGTCTCGCAGCTCGTAGGAGATCAGCCTCATGGAGACGGGCCCGGGGCCCCAGTGGGCGATGGGCGGCGATACGGTGGTGGACAGGCTGGGGTCTGAGGCCAGAGGCAGGCGGAGGCTGGCAGGAGGCACGGTCAGCGTCAGGTTCACCTGCACCGGGTTCGAGGCGATGCGGGTGAAGCCCTGAGGAGAGAGAAAACATCGAGTCGTGACTTTCTGGAACGCAGCGCGGCTCCTCTGGTAATCAGATGAAACAGGACTATGTGACCCTGCCTACTGATAAAATGTTGGACTCCGTCACGTTCCAGAAGGACTTCCAGAAGTGCAGGTCCAGATTCTGCGTGATGCGCTCAAACTCGGCCCCTCGCAGCTCCGGGTCGATCACGTACTTCCCCGAGGTGAGCAGCGACAGCGCGGCCGTTCCTGCGGGGGGAGGAAGCCTCGTTAGAGCCGGACGGAGACCGAGGAGCCTCACCTGAGGAGCCTCACCTGAGGAGCCTCACCTATCCCAGACTGCTGCTTCCCGTACGTCTCCCCGTACGACACCATGCTGATCACGATGGTCTGGAGGAACGGCCGCAGAGCAGGAGAGAACTGGAGGAACCAAGCAAAGCGGACCTTAAAGGGTTAACAGGGTCCGGGCAGGTAGAGCGATGGACGAGGCTGACGCCGTCGGCTCACCTGGAAGCCCAGGCAGCGCCCGTAGAAGCAGGCTTTGTGCATGGAGCTGTACTCCTGCACGAAGCGGCCGCTCAGGTCGGCGTCCTGCGGCGTGTACAGCTGGCCGTGGTCGTTGTCGTGGATCAGCCGCTGCGCCAGGTGGAGCAGCGCCCGCAGCTGGCAGAGCGCGCTGCAGTACGCCTCCATCTCCGAGGCGTTGTGCTCCGCCCGGAAGAAGGCTCCCCTGTAGTTGGACGCGATGTAGCGGCCTTTGTGGACGATGTGCAGAAGACAGGACTGTAGGACCTGGACGACACAGAGCGGGACACAAACTATGAGGAGAAGAGAGCTACATGCAGAGCTGTAAAAGTGTTTATCTTATGTTGCTCTAAGGTTTATCTCACTAAAAATGTTAAAATCAAATAAAATTTTACGAATACAAAAACGATTCAGTCTACTGGAGGCGTAAAGCTATCCAAACAAACCTGACCGTCTGTGTTAAAGCAGCGCTGTAAAACCTTCAGCCACTAGGGGGCACTAGACCTGTAAATTCCAGGTTTAGCGCCCCTGCAGGCGACTGGAGGTACTACCACTGAGCTATATAATACACTGGAGTGCTAATAGCCCGCTGTTAGAACGAGTCGCTTTGAAGCCACCAGCCGCCATATTGGTACTCCCTATTTCCCCCCAGTAACTAGGGAATATGTGCGCTACAGCATCGAATAACGAGGATTTTCTCATGTTCAGGGGGGGATTAAAACTTTTAAAATGTCAAATGCCATATAGTTTTATGTTATGTTCTAAAACTATCAAGTACTGAGAAAGTTATGTGCTGAAATATTTAGCATTTTATCTATTTAAATATATATATATATATACATATATATATATATATATATATATATATAAATAACAATATACAAAAACATATATTTACATATATGTATACATATATCTACATATATACATATACACATACTTATAAATACATATATATATTTAATATGAATAACATGTAAAATATTTCAGCACCTAATTTCCTAGTAGTTAATAGTGTTAGTACATCCACTGACTGTAGAATTACCTGTGAAACGTTTTCACTCAGCCAGAAAACTGCTTGTTGTTGCAACCAAATCCTGTGGGATTCTGGGAGAGTAGGGAGTAGCAAGATGGCGGCCAGTGACTTCAGTTTTTCGGCAAAATCAGCACTCCAGTGTATTATATAGCTCAGTGAGTACTACACTGTTGCAAAATTAAACAGCCTCCCTCTGTGTTTTGTAATCTGATAGCAGGCCAGTTTGGAGCAGCAGACTGAGAAGTCATGGAGTTACTTGTAAAGACGAAGCCTCATTCACCCATCAGGGTTAAATCCAGAGTTTTTCCCTTTCTAAATGTTCTGTTAGCAGCGTTCATAGGGAGCTCAGACACCTGGATATCAGAAGATCTGCTGGCCCAGACGATCTCTCTCCATACTTTCTACGCCTGGCTGCTGACATCACTGCAGAACCAGTCACACATATTTTAAAATGTCTTTGTCTTGCCTCTACTAAAAAGGTGCTGACCCAACTTCAGCAAATAACTACAGACCCATTTCAAAATGCAAAAGTTGAAAAATGAATAAATGAGCAGACGAAGCTCCATTTATGTTCCAACAACATTCTATCACCGCAACAATCTGGCTTTAGAAAGGGACATGGAACAGTTTCTGCCACTATGAAGGCTCTCAATTACGTATTTGAAGCACTTGATGATTGAGATTATTGTGCTGCTCTATTTCTGGACCTGTGAAAAGGCTTTTGTCATGGTTGACCATATAATATTGTTTCAAAGGCTTTTGGACATTGGATTCACAGATCACACCACAGCTTGGTTTTTAAAGTATTGGTGTGTGTATAACTTGGTGGTCTAACATCAAGTTATTTGGACATTATTAAAGGAGTCCCTCAAGGCTTAATTTTAGGGCCCACTCTATTCAGCATTTACATAAACACACTGGAACCGGGTCTCAACGATACAGCTCTGCATCTCTATGCTGATGATTCTGTGATCTACTGTCGTTCTAAATCCATTGATTTTGTTTATTAATATCTGAAGGTTTCCTTTGACGCTTTTTAGTCTCAACTTTCAGAATTTGTGTTGGTACTAAATGCAGGTAAAACTAAAGGTTTATTATTTGCTAATAGAAACAAGGTACCTCTGTCTAAAAGTGTCATAAAACCAGGACAGTACATTAATTTTGTTTCATCCTATAAATGCATCTGTATACATATTGATGATACTTTGACACTTAAAGATCATATTGAAAGTCTGTTAACAAAGGTTTAAGCTCAAGCAGCTTTAACGTAAATAAATCATGTTTCTCAAATCAGGCCTGGAAACAGCGTGTTTTAGACTCTGGAGATGCTGTCTGTATGAATGGGTATGCATAATAAATGCAGCTGCAGCGCATTCAGCAGGACCTGAAGCGTCCAGTCTGGTCACACTGGGAGAATAGTTTTATTCAAAGGCTGGACATAGAGTCTGAAGGAATCTGTACTTGTTTTATTTGGTCATTTGTACATATTTTACTTTTGTCATGAAATGTTAAACCCTATGTTGGGACACATTTAAATTTGTAATTGCTGTTGTAAATTGCTGTAATTCTATGTGTCTCCTGTAAATGAGACACTGAGTTTCAAGGGACTAATCCGTTTATTAAAAGGATCATAAATAAAAAATCTTCAATCAGAGAACCAAAAATATGGCCGATCATGTCATATCTGTAGATGCGGTCAGGCGGCAGGAAGCAGGCCTGGATCTAAAGAAAGAAACCGTTGCAGAACCATTCCAGAGGCTTTGGGACTCCAGGGAACCTCAGCAAGAACTCTGATCCACGTCTATGTTCTCATGGAGAGGACAAATAACGGTGCAGAACCTTCTCAGGAGAGGCCGACTCCACAATTACTCATCTTGGATGTAGGGCTGAACAATTAATCGCATTTTCAATATAATCGTGATTTAAAATAACAAAATTTCCAAATCGCAGAGTCTGCAATTTTTGGCTATGTAACAATTAGGGAATCAGACGCGTCCTTTAGGTGTTGGTAAAATGTTTAAAGTGGGTTTGCCTCCACATGGAAGGGAAGACAGTTCCAGCAGTGAGATAATCTAATTTTATTACTTGTTTTAGAGTTTATATAATCATACATAGCACTAAGTACAGGTCAATCAGTTTAATACATAGACTTGCTTATTGGTTGCACTTTATGTTCAACAAGGATTGATGTCCAAATCAATTAAAAGCTGTTCTCTTGAACAATATTCTGATCAATAGAAACATTAAAAGTTCATATTTAAAATAGTCCTTGTTTACAAACATCTTTATTTAGAAGCCATTTTTGTTGCTTGTGGTTAACGCAGAGAAAAGTCAAAATTGCAATTTTGATTGAAATATATCGTAGGCAGAACGCAATAATTTCTGCTCTGAGTTTAGATGCTGCGGGTCTTTTAGCAACTAATCCACATGGCGAGGAAACAAATTGATTTGTTGTTTGTATTTATTTTAAAACACATGATAAATTAAACTGATAAAAAATCTTGTTATTAAAAAAAAAAAAATCGCAATTTGATTATTTTACAAAATCGTTCAGCCCTACTGGGATGTCCCAGAAGAATCCAGAACATCTAAACTCTTCAGGGTTCCCAGCCTCAGCTGAGGTAATGATTTAATAGCAGGAGGGGACAGGGCAGAAATGGATTCCATGGTAGAGACCCTAGACCAGAACCACTGCTGAACAGAACCAGCAACACCTTGATGATCCCTGGGAAGATATTCTGTGGACTGATGAGATGAAAGAGGAACCTGTTAGGAAGATGATGGTCCTGTTCAGGTCCATCACACCTGTAGTCCAACATGGTGGAGGTCCTTTGGTGCTTCAGGACCTGGACGACACACCTTCACTGAAGGAACTCTCTCCAGAATATAACTTGTTTTACTCGGACTAACAGTGTGAGAGTCATGTTGAAGGTTTTCATTCGGAAGAAAGATCCTAGGAGACGTACGGGACCAACCAAAGAGCGAAAGGAACCCGATGGAAGCAGCATCCATGAAAACTTCACATCAACGTAAAACTGTTCCAGCCGAGGAACAACTGGACCGGCTGCTGCTGAGAAGCTGTGATCCACCACCAGGTGATCCACCAGGTGATCCCTCAGCAGAGACACGCCGCCTGATCCAATCAGGACGCTTCCAGCCGGGTTTATATGTAAACTGCTGATTTATGTGGAAGGTGACGTTCCAGCGGACATCGACTCATTCATGGATGAATCACCCTGTCCTGTCATAGATTAGAGGAAAGAGAAATGTCCTCTAATCTATGACATAAACTCACTTTCATGCAGGAATGTTTCAGATATAGGTAGAAGGTGAGGCTGTCTGCTGGGATGTAGCGTATTACCGTATATACTGGACTATAAGGAGCATTAAATATTCTCCCCATGTCTGTAACATCACACCTCCACGTCCACAGCTCTCTATCGTCTCTATCAGGAGGACAGAGTAGCTGGACTACACTGCCCTGTTTCTAACATCAGGCCTAAATAAACTTTATATTAATTAACTTACTAGGTTTATTGTTGCTAGCGCGTACTCCAGGCTGCCTTACATGAATGCACTTCTAGTTTAGACATTACAGTCAGTCAGGCAGTCTGGTAGACAGCTCAGGGGTCCTCAGGTAGTGACACAGTGTACCGTAATGCTCCTAATATCCATAGAGTGGAGTCACTTTGATGCTAAAGTCATATTTACATATTAAATACTAATATTAAATGAACGATTTTGGAAAATAATCTAATTGCGATTTTTTTTTCTTCATATTGCGATTTAATGCCATTTTTCCCCCCAGTTTAATTTATCATGTCTTTTTAAACATATAAAAACAACAAATCATTTTGTTTCCTTGCTGTGCAGATTAGTTGCTAAAAGACCCACAGCATCTAAACTCAGAGCAGAAATAATTGCGTTCTGACTACAATATATTTCAACCAAAATTGCAATTTTGACTTTTCTCTGCGTTAACCACAAGCAACAAAAATGGCCTCTAAATAAAGATGTTTGTAAACAAGGACTATTTTAAATATGAACTTTTAATGTTTCTATTAATCAGAATATTGTTCAAGAGAACAGCTTTTAGTTGATTTGGACATCAATCCTTGTTGAACATAAAGTGCAACCAACAAGTAAGTCTATGTATTAAACTGATTGACCTGTACTTAATGCTATGTATGATTATATAAACTCTAAAGGACGTGTCTAATTCCCTAATTGTTACATAGCCAAAAATTGCAGACTCTGCGATTTGGAAATTGCGTTTTTTTAAAACGTGATTATATTGAAAATGCGATTAATTGTTCAGCCCTAGTTTATTGTTGCTAGCGTGTACTCCAGGCGGCCTTAAATTAATGCACTTCTAGTTTAGACATTACAGTCAGGCAGTCTGGTAGACAGCTCAGGGGTCCTCAGGTAGTGACTCAGTGTACCGTAATGCTCCTAATATCCATTGAGCGGAGCGGCTTCATGCTAACCAAAGTCATATTTACACATTTTAACAGATTTTTTTAGTCAGTAAACAAAACGGTAATAATATAAGCCGTACCATCAACTTTTGAGAAGATTTAAGGACTTTAAGTGCGCCTTAGAGTCAGAAAATGATTGTGAGGAAGGTTTAATGATGGCAGCATCTGCAGGTATTATAATAATACGGGTGATCCGGTCAGGGAGGCGTGCCTTACCTTGACCAGGGTGCGGTATCCGTTTCCCGGCGTCTGCGAGTCAAAGTCATAGTGATGGTAGACGGCGGTGAAGCTGGCCACCACGGGCTCCAGGGCGCGGCCATGCTGCTGGATCTTCCTCATGCAGGTGACCAGGCGCGTGGTTATGGAGCCGTAGGGTGACTCAGACGGCCCGCACAGGACGCAGATGTTCTCCTCGCAGACCTTCTCCAGAGCTGCGAACACGGCCGTGTGATCCATTTCTGAGGCTGGAAGAGGAAAGCAGAGCTTTAAGGCTCCTTATCTGGGGCCGTGTGGCTATCGGCTGAGGAGACATGTGATGTGCTCGGTATCTGCAGGCAGACGGACGATCATCAAGGTTAAACGCGTGGATCTCCTGCGGGGCTCACGCCTCCAGCCCCCGGTGATTAATCTGTACTCGTGTTATCTGCTCGGTCAAGGGTTGGATTCTCACAGCAGCCTGGAGGCAGAACTTTGGAACCAACGGAAGAAACCGAGTCTCTGCACCCAGGAGGGATTTTACCAGAACAAACCTCCTTAATAACAAAAGTATTCACACCCCCTCAACAATGTGGCGTTACACAAACACAGACGAATGTTTGGCTGCAGGTCTACAGACATGATTGGTCATTATTTGCCAAACAGCTCAAGCTCAGTCAGTTGGATTCAGGTCTGGACTTTGACTAGGCCGTTCTAACCTAATCTGAATCTGGCCTGATCTAAGCCATCCCATAATAGCTCTGCATGTTCAGGCTGGTTCTAACAGCTGGAAGGAGAACCTCCTCCCCAGTCTCTGGCCTCCTGCAGCGTCTAACAGGTTCTCCTCCAGGTCGGTCCTTCCCATCAACTCTGACCTGCTTCCCACAGCATGACGCTGCCTCCACCGTGTTTCACTGTGGGGACGCAGACTTCAGGGCGTTAGGTTTCTGCTGTAACTCCTACACCCTTTGTGGCAAAATGCAAACTTTCTGCTTCTTCTCCTTCTGTGGAGTTCAGGACGAGCAGACCTGAGCTGTGGGACTCTGCAGCTCCTCCAGAGCCACCATGGTCCTCCTGCTTCTCTGATCAATGCTCTCCTGGTCCAGCCTGTCAGTCCAGGTGGACGTCCATGTCCTGGTAGGTCTGCAGGTGGTCCATCCTCTCTCCAGGTCCACATGATGGTCAGAACTCTGGGAGGTTCTGTAGAACCTGACCTGCTGGAAAGTAGGGCCGGGCGATAAATCGATTTAATCGATTAATTCGAATTTACAATTCTTTAAGATTTCATTTTTGGAAAATCTGGATTTTATTTTGCCAATACACTCATTGGGTTTCCATGAAGAGAACAGCATGTGATGCTGAATATATGTTTAGGCAAAATTATTGACAAATTATTGTTAAGTAGAAACTTTTATTTACCATAATACGAGGTAATTAATTTACTTATTTACTTTTTTTTAAACTTAGTTTGAAGTTCACAAGTGCAGTGAAGCCTGTTCTTAGCTCAATGTGTAAAACCACTAGCAGCAAATGTTTAGTTATATTTTAATTGTTTATAATGGCACGGCTGCCATCTTGTTTTACAAGCATGTTTCACAGCTTGTTTTTAGTTGCACTTTGAATTCAGGTCAACTCCCTGACAAAATGCTTGACATAAAAAGCAAGGTTTTAAAATAATTTCTTTAATTTCTTTTTATGAAACAAAAAGGAGGGAAAAAAATCGATTAATCGGACTTGGTATGATAAAATCTGAGATTTATTTTTTAATCCATATCGCCCAGCCCTACTGTAAACTGAACCAGAACCTCCTCCCTGACCCGTCTGCTGGGTTCCCTGATGCTGGATGTTCTCTAATGTTCTCTACAGAACCTCTACGGCCAGAAACGGAACCGCTTCAGATTAAATTGCATCCAGATGGAGTCTTATTTCCAATAGAGGCAGATTCCTGGATTTTATTTCATTTATATGATTAAAGGAACACACTACACAGTTTTCACATATGATTTCTAAATAATTAAAACCATAACTCTTCTTCTTTCCACTTCAAGTTAACACGTTACTTTGTCGCTACACTCTTTTTCATTTAGGACTATCAGAATAAATGGGTCAGGATGCAAATGAATGCCACAGATTTGAGCTTTTATCTGTAAAACATGTTAAATTCTCCTGTTGATGCCAATAAAACACATTAAAGTTTGTGCTTGAAATGTGACAAGCTGGGGAAAGGTTTCTGGGGTGTGAATACTTCTGCGAGGCGCAGTACAATCATAACTCTGTAAATAATCGTAAACAAGCCGACACGGGACACCATCAGGACTTTGAGCCGTTCAGATCGATACGGAGAAAAATCTGTAGTTCTAACAGGAAAGAGAAGGAAATCCTGCTTCAATCCTAGAAAACGAACTTTTACTAGAGAACCTGTGGGGTGATCTTTGAAACCAGTAACATTTCTGTACTGATTTTCCTGAAAGTCAACGTCCTGCAGAGACACGTGCAGATATGCCTGCAGAATGCAACCGTGCATTAAATTAATTAATATGATGAAGACGCTTTATTACTAGAACATGTTCCTGGTCACGTGAATCTGAAACACTGAGGAATCTGTGCTGGATTACTTTTACCAACAAGCCCTCAGGATGCAGGAGACAGTCGAGCAATTCTTCCATCAACACTGACGACTTCGTCACATTCCCACTAATGTTCCTCTGAGGCTTTCAGAAATATTTCCACACTTCCTCCTTTTTCTTCTTCTACTGTTTACGTTTGGCTTCATGATAGACGAGTCAGAGTAGCGCCATCTCTCTGCGGCGCTGAGTCTGAGGTTTTAGACGTACAGTGAGAACTTTTAAACGCTGAGGTTTCATCGTACAGTTTGAGCTCTGAGTACAACGATTTATTTTAACAAAAGTACATGCGCAGCAGGGGTTAAAACAAGGAAGCGGCTAACGGCTATTAGCATCTCCAGGTGAAACAATGAAGAAATGTCCAAGACTCCGGAGAAAAAAAAGACAAATAAAATATGATTCAAAGAGGAAAAAGCCTGGAAAGTCTCTGGTAATCCAGTCTGAACGTTGGTTTTTACTGAAGCCAAACCTGCCGAGGCTCAGATGTGACGCAGAGTTGACTGACGTGGGTAAATGTTCTGATATGAGGCTCTAAAAGTAGTTGTAGATTGTTTATTTAATGAATAACGTTGGTCTTCATCACACTGAGCTGCTGCTTTGCTGCAAGGCGTTACAGAGGATCAGGCTCAGTTTGGCATTATTTAATATTGATTTATTAATTAAGCAAACCAGCATTATGATAGTTCTGCGATACTGCCACTAGATGGCGCCACGTCTGTTTATATCTGCTAATGGCGCCCGAGAGCGAATTATATTTCAGCTCCAATAGGGCCATCAAAACACTACCAAGATGGAGGCTTGGTATATATAACCTTATTTTATCAGGATTAAACGGCTTTTTTTTTTTTATTAAGCATATTACGTTGCTATGTACCTTTAATCCTTTTTCTTCTTGTGACAAGGCATACACACCCCAGCAGGAACGCGCTTTTCATCTTAACACCGGCGTTACATCGTTCCGCGCTTCCCATCGATTAATGTTGATCAGTGTTAACCCTGATAAATGTCCAAGTTGCTTTTAATTTGTCTTGTTTCTTCCTCACGTCGCAGCCCGCCTGAGGAGCTCTGGCGCCCCCCAGTGGAGGCGAGCCCTGATTTAGCAGGAAGAAGCGAGGCAGGCCTTCCCGTCCCACATCAGTGTCTGACCTCTGAAATAAACGTCTACAGGAAAGGAACATCACATCAAACTCTACGGACTGAGTTGCCTAAACTGATAAGCACTCAGCGGCTGATGAGGGTAAACTTTTTAGCGATAACTAGATTGCAGTTTAAACACTTTTAATCCCAGTTGCTGTGTGTTCATTCAGAAACCAACCCTGTGGGTGCAGCAGGTAAAAGCCTGTGGAGTTATTTCCACTCCTGAAGTTATTTCCACTCCTGAAGCCACTCCTCTGGTCTGACCAGCTCCAGCTCAGCTGAAGTTTTTATCTGCAGCTCTGATCAGACACTCTGTTCCTGCAGCGCTGGGCTGCCTTTGTCTCCCAGCTCAATGTCCCACTGTCCCCGCAGTGAAAGCCCCACGGCCCCCCCACGCAGAGGCGCTCCTTTCAGCTCATCAGCTGACGGTGACGTGGAGCTGTCAACAACGCAGACCTGTCCGACTTTTAGTCACTCCTGCTCACTTTTTGTTTCCTGCTTCGCTCTGAAACCAAGCCCAGAGCGACCATTTCCTCCGGAGCGCAACTTGGCGCACGACGCCGACTTTGGTGACTTTAGTTGGGGCGTAGCAGCTCCGTGGAGTACCGCGGACCCACCGGAGCTTCGCCCCGACGACCTGTGGCCCGTCAAAGCGCTAAAAGCCGTCCAGACGTGACACTCTGGAGCGTTTTAAAGCCGCGAGGGAGACTCACCGAGCCGCATCTTCTTCTTCTGCCTTCATGACGGTTCCTGTCCGTCCGCGCGCTCCCGCGACGGGGGGAGCGCGCACACCTGAGGCGGTTAGCTAACAGAAGCAACAGTTAGCATGAAATAAGTTATTACACGATCAAATAAAGTAAAATAAACACAAATCTGATCAAATACAGCTAAATAAAAATTAATTACATTTATTTCAATAAAGGTAGGTGAAATTAAATTGAATTGAAGAAAAGTTAAATAAATTAAAAACAAACTAAATGAAAATAAAATAACATTTCATTTGATTTGGTTATTTAAGTTAAATTAAGGCTGCACAGTGGCACAGTTCGCAGTTGGCCAGCTGTTAGTTCAAATCCCGTCCTGAGGTCTTTCTGTATGTTCTCCCTGTGCATGCGTGGGTTCTCTCCGGGTACTCCAGCTTCCTCCCACAGTCCAAGAACATGACTGTTAGGTTTATTGGTCTTCGTCATTAAATCAAGAAAAGTAAAGCAAAAAAAAAAAAAAATATATATATATATATATATATATATATATATATATATATATATATATATATATATATATATATATATATATTTTTTTTTTTTTTTTTTTTTTTTTATTTAATCGACATGTTGAAAATATTTTTTTAGATTTTATGGTCAATAAATGAAATATGTGCTCTTGAAATGTATAATAGGCCCTCAGAACATTTAACATTTAGCGTGTCCAAACTTTTTGCCATGTGGGCCAAAGTCGTCAGGTCCAAATTACTCATTATATGTATATGTATAAAAATGTGTATAAAAAGTGTGTTAGGATTATTTGACCTCTTACACAAAATATGAGCATAAAACATTTGAATCAAATACATTTTTGATGTATAAATCATTGTAGATCCATACATAAAAAATGGGTTTGTACATTTGCTGTTGTAAAAATTTAGTTATCCTGTTTCCAAACAGTTTTGGGCTCGATTATAAAAAATTGGTCTATTTTAATAACAGGATTCGGGTCATATTTCTGAAAATACTTGCTACTTTTAGCTAATTCAAATAAATTAATAAAAAGCTGATTTTTGTGCACCAATAGTCTTTTGATAAACTTTTACTCAGCTGGATAAATGGTATTTGCTGTGAACTGGTGGTATATAAATAAAGTTTTTTTTAATATTAACAATTTTAGGTACTTTTAGGACGTCCCTCTCCAAGTGGCTGGGGAGAGGGACGTCTGGGCCTCCCTGAAGCTGCTACCCCCGCGACCCGACCCCGGATAAGAGGAAGAATACGGACGGACGGACGGACGGACGGACGGACGGACGGACAGTACTTTTATGTAAAGATTTGTAGATTTGAAAGTACTTTAAGGGCCTTCAGCATGTTTGAATATATGAAAGACACCAAAAATGACAATTTGACATTAAATATGATTTTAGCTCCAACAAGGTATTTCCCAAAGCCAGTAGATGATCAACCGGAGCCTCTCTCAGATCTCCAGTCAGCTGCATCGATGCTGTTTCCCTGTTTCCTGAAGGCGCTGAGAAGCAGTCCCACTGTATCAGGCAGGGGTCGAGCTGGAAATGGTATTTTCTAATCAATACGAGATGAGGTAGGTTTAAGTAAAGAGCTACAGGTTGTTGAAGGACATGAAATCTGTCTTCCAGGAAATTGATTCCTGTCACAACAGAATTTGTGGAATGTAGCCACAATGGATCAGGTTGCACCATTATTGCACGCTTCACAGATATGTGCTGTAGTCAGAGTGAAAACAGCATCGTCTCGCCTCGCAGCCCTACGATGGGAACTAATAGATATCAGGACAGAGATCATTACTTTCAGATTTGTTTCTTAACTTCTGCATTTAGAGAAAAGAAAAACAGAAGCATTAGTATTATTTTGTGCATTTTATTGTCTGTCTGTGTTTTAAACGTGGTTATGCCCAGCAGACGTGTTCAGGTTCAGCGGGTTCAGGGACGCCTGTAGTGTGCACACATATGCATCCAGCGTATCGCAACATTTTACATTTTCCCTCAAACATTTATTTTTATAGTCAAACAGTAAATGTTGGTTAAAATATCACATCACATAAAACCTACAATTTTCAGTTGTTACATTTCCTAATGTAATACTTCCAAACATTTTGGAAATGGTGTCATGGCACTTTTTGTAACTTCTCCTGACTGATACCTTCGTACAGAAGGATGCTTTTAATGTTTCCAGCCTTTCCACAAACTATTTACAGATTTGGTTGTTTTTCTGTTGGTCTGTACAGGATGTATATTAAATGAAAAATTTTAAATCTATTTCTTTTTCTATTTTTTTTTTTTTTTTTGCATCACAATCCCTAGTAAACCTTCATGAATGTTTTTAAATCATCTGTGATCTAAAGATCAGGGCGAATAGATTAAAAGAGGAGTGGCATCTAAATCAGATGTGGTTCCCACCTATAGGAGATGAAATCAATCATTTTATTACGTTTTATGTAACAAAGTAGAGTGTTAATTTGAAGTGGAAAGAAGAAGAGTCATGGTTTTAATTTTTTATGTGTGTTTCTTTCAGCCTCCTTTACTCAAATAAATAAAATAAAATCCAGGCGTCTACCTCTATTGGAAACCAGAGTCCATCTGGATGCAATTTAATCTGAAGCGGTTCCGTTTCTTGCCTCACAAGTTCTTCAGAGAACATCAGAGAACATCCAGCATCATGGAGACAGAGGAACCCAGCAGACGGGTCAGGGAGGAAGTTCTGGTCCAGTTTCCAGCAGGTCAGGTTCTACAGAACCTGCCAGAGTTCTGATCATCATGTGGACCTGGAGAGAGGATGGACCACCTGCAGACCTACCAGGACATGGACATCCACCTGGACTGACAGGCTGGACCAGGAGAGCATTGATCAGAGAAGCAGGAGGACCATGGTGGCTCTGGAGGAGCTGCAGAGACCCACGGCTCAGCTAAATCCAGGAACATCCTGGAGGAAAACCTGCTGCAGGAGACCTGAGACTGAGGTGGAGGTTCTCCTTCCAACAGGAGAACAAGCCTGAACCTGCAGCCTGAGACATTATGGGATGGTTTAGATCAGAGCAGAACCATGGGTTAGAATGGCCTAGTCAAAGTCCAGACCTGAATCCTACCGAGAAACTGTGGCAGGATTTAAAAACTGAAGTTTACAGATGTTCTTCGTATTAATTTGTTAAACTAAAACATTTAAGTTTGTGATTGTAAGGAAAAAATGTTTTTAATGATGCAAGGGGTGTGAATACGTTTTACAACACAAAAGTGAACTGAGAAAGTTGCATCAAATTTGACGGCTTGGTTTTTCAAAACTTTGCCTCCATCATCATGATTATTTATTTAATAATTCATAAAGCACTTTATAAAGCATAAGGCCACCAATGTGCTGTACTGTGAGGGTGAATGACAAATAAAATAAAGATAAGATAAATAGAATAGAATAACAAAATAATAAAAAGCAATGAGCAATAAAATACAAGGTTGACAATAAGGGCAAAATAATCAGCAATAAAAGACAGAAGAAACGAGGACGGGCCCTGATGGTCGCGTTCTCTGGGTTTAAAAGAGAAATTTTTAAAAGATTTAAAATCCTTAAAGTTTCCCAGAAAGATCTGAGACATTTAATAACTAAAAGCCAGATCCTAAAAAGAGTTTAGAAAGAAACTCGTTAGCAGACAGGAAGCTGAGTGTTGGAGACGGGTCAGTACCACCTGTGGTCCAGAAGCATGAAGAACCCTCTCCAGGGCATCAGGAGGAAGATCATCCCCTGTATTACAAATTTTTATTTTATTTTTGCAACTTTTAAACATAACAAACGGCAAAAACACATTTTACTTTAACATATCTGGGCCAAAATTTAAAACAAAATAAAAGCACCCATAAAAATTTGCATAATGCTTACTGGGGCCAGACAATTACTTTAAATATCAATGTATCAAGATTAAAAGTGTTTCTTTGCAATAAAATGGGAAATTTGGAGCCACATTCAGACCTTGGAGAAAGAAATTTGGCAATTATTCCATTAAATGTCACAGATCCAAAGTCTATGTTGTTCGCTTGAAAACAATATTTTCTTTTTGAAAATGGAAGATCATTCTTGACTTTACTAATAAGCCTCAATGATTTTTTTTTAATTGAACTTAAAATCTGAATAGAGGATCACCCTGAGATTCCAAACACCCATCCAGAGGTCCAACAGCGCCGCTGCGTCCCGTCAGCGGGTCAGACGTACCGAATAGAAACATCTCTCTGTTTTTATCGTTTGCATAAAATCAGAATCTCCTCTGACTGGGATCTGTTGGATTTTAATTCAGGATAAACCAGAATGTCGTCTGCATAAATGTCTTGTTCAGAACCAAAGACAGATCTGGGTTCAGCACTCTGCGTTTTTTTTTTTTTTAAATAAAAGCAAAGATTTATCCTGAGAATTTGGATAAAAGTGGATCAATCTTGAGGCCCGATGCTGGAAACCTTCCCAGACGACCTTCTGACCCGCAGACAGGAACCAGAACCTTCGTCGGGAACCGGATCAGTGACACGGAGCTATTTTTAAAACCCTCCTGTACTGCTGAGCTGCGTGAACCAGATGAGTCTCTTTGGAGTCGGTTCACTGCTCAGAACCCGTGTTTATCCAACATCTCCGTGTGACTTACCGCCATGGCCCTCCGGCGCACACCGTTCCTCACCGGCCCTCCATGCTGGCGCTCTAATTAGGTCTCTGCTGCCGGGCGGCGGCACTTCTCCATGACGCTGCAATGGTGCAACAAACCACCTTTCCTTATTGATTTATAATTAAAACATTTCTTTATTGGATTGGAGAGTTTGCAGACGCCTGGTTTAGTGGAAGGAAGAACTTATTTCTGAGTGTCTGGTCTGGTTAGTGGTAGGCTCGTATTCCTGGTTGTTTTTGTGCCACATTGATTGATTGATTGATTGATTTAAAATCTGCGAGTTTTGCTGGCTGTCGTTGAATCTAAGGAATCAGGGTGAACTAAAGTCTTGAAAATGCTGAGTCACTGTCTGTGACTCGGTATTTATTGACTGTCGTCCTCCTGTTTGGCCGGTCGATGCGTGCTTTCATTGTTTCCTCGCCTCTCTGACTCGAGGCTTTCCTGTCACGAACTCCCCGACCCGTCAGCGTGACGATTAAAGCTCACACTGCAAAATATTCTCCAAATGAGTTTATTTTTCCTTGATTTTAGCAGGTAAATAGGACTGTTTGCCAATGGAATGAGATTTTTGCCCTTAAAATAAGACTAACTCATCTCCATCTTCTTATTTCAAGTGCAGTTTATCTAATTATCTTATTTTAGGGGTAAAATACTCTTTCCATTGCCAAATAATCTTATTTACCTGCTCAAATCGAATAAAAATACACCCATTTCAAGATTTTATATTTACTTTTAGTTCCCTTGTTGCAGTACATGATGCTAATATTGACTCAGCAGCCCGGGCCCTGGAGTTTAGCTCCTCTCTATGTTCTGAATAAAGCTAATTAAATATTTGGTGGGTACGTTTTTATTCAACACAAGCAACAAAATAAAAAAAAATTCACTTTGGCATTGTTAAATATTTTAAATCACAGCTGAAATACACGATGAACAGGAGGTCAGACCTTCGTGTTCAAATTACGCTTCGTTTAAAATCACATCTTTCTAAATCCTGTTTTTTATTATCCTGGATTAAAATTTGTTTTTAAAAGCTGCAGAGGTGCTGCCAGCTTCTCAGCCATCCCGGTTCTGGTGAACACGGACCAGACTGTCTCTGGTTCCAAGCAGAACTTTTTAACCCGGGTGCAGAACACAGAACCGCCTCCAATTAAGATCACATTTCCTGTCGCTTGTTGCTCCATTTTAAAGAATTTCACAATAATATCTGTAGTCCTGTTTTACCTAAACACACATGGATGACCCTAAAAAATTATAATTAAATAAATCCCCTGAGGGTGGAGCGGCGCCGGCAGAACCAGCAGGTCCAGACACGAATGGACTCAGACGTTCAGTTCTCAGAACCTCGTTATCCTCGTTTGGTTCTGATGATTGAGCAGAACAGGAAGACCTCAGGAGGCCTTCACTTCCTGTGCAGATGACCACGGACCTGTGCGTAAAGAACCACAGAAAAGGTTCAGCATAAACTGTTTATGGGTCATAGAGCTTTATTCTGATGGAGGTCCGCTTTGGTCCGGCTCCTGATTGGACCAGCTGCTGAGCTTCGGCCTCCAGGATCTACTAAACTATAGCTGTGTGATGGAGGAAGACACCAAGCGCTTAAAACACTTCCTGTAAGGTTTCACGATCATTCCCGCCCAGAGTCATCTGACCCAAACGTCTGCCTCACCTGGCCAGGTGGGGACCAGCTCCCATGTGACCACAGGGTGGATCAGCGACGCCTCAACGACTCCCAGCCTGCTGACTGATGTGGTGAAAGTCACATCTTGAAACTCCTCGCCGGTTTGCCCTGATCCGGTTTGGAGCGGGGAAACCGGATCTTCTGGAACCTTCAGCACAGCTCTGCTCCGCCTTTAATCTGGACCTAAACTCAGATGCTGTGCACCAGAAGTTCACCTCGCAGACATTTTTAGCTTTTATTGGTGTCACCTGAGGAATCCTTTGACCCTTTAACACTTTTTAAAATTCACATTTTGAAGAAAAAAACGTTCCTAAACGTTTAAATCAGGAGCCAGCTGTGGGTAGAACATAAAAAAACGTTGCCTCCATATAAAGACATGTAAAAAGCCTAAAAATAAGATAAATTATTGCAAAAAAACTCGACTTTTGACAGGAGAACTTTTCTATTACATTTCCCAGCTCGTCCCTGGATGGTTCTGGTTCTGTTGGGCTCGTCTCCTCAGCTCAGTTTGTTCTCCAGGATTCAGGTCTGAGATGTTGGTGGAAGGAGGTTGATTTTCAACATGTTTTACTCAAGCTGAAGGAAAAATAAAGTAATTACTCAAGTAAATAAAAAAGGGATTCAAGCTAAAATGTGACAGTGGAAGGAACCCAGAGAGAACCCATACATGCACAGAGAGAACCTGCAGACCATGCAGATGAATCCCAGGCTGGGATTTGAACCCAGGACCTCCTGGCTGCAAAGCAGCAGCAGCGCTACCAACTGCTCTCCTGTGCATGATTTACCCAGACAACACCATAAAGTCACTTATAAAATCCTCCATTTTCAAGAATATGATAAAAATTCATAAGCAGAAAAAACATTTATACAACAAACACATTTCCAAATAAAGAAACCAACGCTACCAGAAAATAATAATATATAAATGTTAAAACAGTGCAAATTATTCCAGTGAATATTTCTACTGTTCACTAGCTGCACTGCTGCCTTGCAGCAAGAAGGTCCTGGGTTTGAATCCCGGCCTGGGAACCACAGTCCAGCTGATCAGATAGAAAATAATATTAGAGCGGTGAAGTTTGTCTCACTTTACCAGCAAACCGGCTTAAACCGGAGACAACCGACGAGCCAGGGATTGTTATTCAGAGTTAAGGTCCTTCACAGCAGCATTAGTCCGGTAGAAATAAAACACACGGTGCAGTAAAATTACTCCGCGGAGTCCTTTTAATCCAGAAAGTTACTCGAGTAATTAAGGTACCAGAAGCTGAGGCACCAGCTGTTTTATTGAAAAGATTTTCACTTTTTGAATTTTCAGAGGAAACGTTTTATTTGTCAGCGAGGGACGACGTTGCTGCAGCACAACATGAACTCGTTTACTGGCTTTTAAAAACGTCCCAAGCAAATCGAGAACCTGGTTCTGCTCTGATCCAGACACAAAATGCACCTTTACAGGTGAAAAGGTCAAAGGTCTTCACAAAGCAAAACAAAAGAGTCTGAGTTCTCAACATCAGAACCTCTCCACAGAACCGGGGACAGAATGTGACTTTGGAAAGAGCCTTGAGATGACACCATGAGTTGGTTCTATATAAATAAAATGTAATTGAACAGAACCGTCCTGCATGTTCCTGTTGTCTCGCCTGCTGCCGCCGGTTCTCTCCTGAGTTTTCTCAGATCTTTGCTGTTTGTTGCCTCTGAGGATTTCAGTGTTTTTTTTTTTTCCAGCCTCAGTTTCATTTAGTAAATAAGGACTCATGCTTTGACCCGCATGCCGGCTGCCTCCGTGTCCTGCATTCAGGTCGTCGAGCCGTCCAGAACATCGACTCAGCCCTGCCGCTTTTCTGCCACAAAATGTTGGTCCTCCTAAATGTCACAGTTTGAGCAACATTTAGTAACTCATTTCAAAGTGAATTTGATCTAAATGTGAGGGCCTTAGAGCACTTTGTTCAGTTAAAAACCTAAAAAACTGACCCTGCAGGATCATTTTCATTCTGCTGCAGACTGACGGGACACATGTCGGACCTGAACCGGCGATATGAAGACCGTGACTGCAGGGATGAGGACCAGAACCTCTGCACTGCAAAAACATGTCTGAAAATAAGTAAAGTTTTCTTGAAATTAGTGCATTTGTCCAGCAAGTTTAAATGATCTGCCAATGGAATAAGATTTTTGCACTTAAAATAGGAGCAACTCATCTCCATCATCTTATTTCAAGTGTATTTTATCTAATTATCTTATTTTAGGTGTAAAAATACTCATTTCATTGGCATATCATCTTATTTACCTGTTGAAATTAAGGACAAATACACTAATTTCAAGAAATGTTTAATTATTTTTATTCGGTTTTTGTTGTGTAAGATGTTTGGTCCCAGCGTGAGCAGCGGATTCACAGAAGTCCGACGGCCTCTGAAGGCGTCTGGTCCGGTTAAAGCTTCAGGTTTTCATGCTCAGAACGGTTCAGACGGGTCCGTTTTCTTTCATTTATTTTAGCTTTACATCAACTTATATTAAGTTTTCAAACGCTGATAATAGTAAACATGAAAAAGTGGGTCATCTTCTCCATAAATGAAGCAAAGCTCAGCTGATTTGGTGGAACGTTCTCTCACTGACACCAGAACCACGGGTCCAGTCCATAAGCTGCTTTATTTCTCTCTGTCTGTGAGGTTCAGGATTGGTTTCTTATTCTCAGCGTATAAAGAAAGAAACAATGGCATCAGATCTGTGAGGAAAGTGGCCAAACAAGCTGGTCTGGGTGAGACGAGGGAGGAGAAGGTGGAGCATCAGAATGGGCTGAGCTTCACCTGCTGAAGAAAACTGGACCCTGGGCTGGGAGGAGAGCACAGAGCGGGCCATCATGGTCTCAGAGGATAAAGTCTTGGATGTTAGGAGTACAGTCAAAGGTCTGGAGGAAGTAGAGATTGGATCTGAGGACTGAAGAGTGCAGAGAAGAGAACCGGAGGTGGTACCAGAACATGGGGCCCCGTTGGACATCAGCGCTGCTCCTCTGCCTGCTGATGGTGGCCTCCAGTCTGGCCAACGAGGCTCCAGCCCACGAAACCTCAGTGAGTCCAAGTCATGAAGCCTCCAGCAGCGGGAACCAGACCTCCGGCGGACACGACACCGCCGGTACCGCCGATACCGGTGGCCACGGCGAAGGTCACGAAGCGGCGCCGATCACCACCTTGCCCATCGTCACGTGGAAGTGGCACCATGTGACCACGCCGTACCTGGTGGCCCTGTGGATCCTGGTCTCCTGGCTCTGCAAACTGGGTGAGTCCTGAGCAGAACCGGCTCCACGAGGTCCAAGAGATGAGAAATAAATGATCAGCACAGAAGAAATCTGAGAAAAAAGGCTATTTTGATCACTATAAATGAGGATTACGGTACTTTTCATGTGATGGACAAATACTTTTTGTTCTAAAACTGCAAATATTTAAATTCACCCCAGACAATTTTTTCTGTGTTCAAACTGTGAAATGAATGCAGAAAGAAACCAAAACAAACACAAAAGTTTTTTTTTTTTTTAATCATCATATCTTTAATAATGTTAGATTATTCTGGGCGTCTTTTAAAGTTGCTCAAGTTCAATACAAGTTCAAGAACTTTACTTCTTTCCTGCATGAAAAAGAGAATCACCAGTTTGGTTCATTGAAGCAGTTTGAGTAATAAACTGATCTGCTCAAAAGTCAAAATAATTGTTTTTATAGATGCTTTTATTGTGAGTCAGACATAAATGAGCTTATTTTTTTAGCGTCAAATTTGAACTGCAGTTTAGGATTTAAATGGCATCTTGCTATATAATGAATATAGTGCTTAAATTACAATGTGGAGGTAATAAATGTTTGAAGAGAACCTGGATGGGAAGCAAAACATCTTGAACTTCAGAATAGAAATCCAGTTGTTTTATTTTTTTAACCTTTTTATCCAACTCTGTGTCAAAGGTGCCACAACTCAATCAACGAGTCATGGTTATAAATACATATTTGCTTGAATAATTAATGAATCAATCAATTAATGCATTGAAAATTTCATTATTTATGAAATATGTAATGAAATGATTAAATAAATAAAAAACAGTTACATAAATTGATCATCTTTATGGACAAATCACGAGGAATAGTCTGTCCGGCTATCCATCCAAGTCTCTTTCTCCAGAGTTAATTGGGCGAGAGGTGGCTTCATAACAGGGTCACACAGATTTAATTAATCATCTAAATTTCTTCATTTAATAAATTATTGACACATGAATGTATATATACATATTTGCTATAGTTAGTTATCTGATGTTTTGTTAAATAATTGATCTGTCGGACGTTTTGAACCCAAATAAAGCGTCGTATCTCTTCCATCTTAACTGTATCTGCGGAGTTTATAACCCTGAACGTGTCAGGAAAGGCTTTTCTCTTCGGCTGCAGTTCTGTGAAGTTTCCAAAGTCCTTCAGACGTCAGGCTGTCCTTCACCGTTCCTGTAAACCGCCACTTCCCAAAGGCCCGAGCAGCTGATCAGGAGTTTTTAAAGGTTTCACTTCCTCTGATCCAGACTTTCCAGTAATTCTGGAAAGAGAGTTTAAAGTTTTTCTTTGGACTCTGTTTGCTTTCTTGCTCAGTTTTTAGTCTAATATTTACAAAAGCAAAAGGAAAGGGTATTTTTTTTTTTTTTTTTATAGATTCAAATAAAGAGTTTCTGACAGTCTGCTGGTAACAAAACCCCCAAACTGTTTCTTTTCTAACTTTTCTGCCATGTGTTGACACAACTCCGGGTCATTCCTTGAGTTTAAGACCCTTTTCATGCCTGAACGACCCACGGATCAGAGACGAGTGGCTCAACAAACAACAAGAGAGACGTTCCTGTAAAAATAGTCGGGAACTTGTCTGAAGAACAGGAAACTCTGCGTGTGACCTCTGCAGGAGAAGCTCCTGTGTTCTCCGGTTCTGATCCCACAACAAC
Source organism: Fundulus heteroclitus (assembly GCF_011125445.2). Classification (NCBI taxonomy): domain Eukaryota; kingdom Metazoa; phylum Chordata; class Actinopteri; order Cyprinodontiformes; family Fundulidae; genus Fundulus; species Fundulus heteroclitus. Next base: position 37,151,060 of record NC_046373.1, read on the forward strand.
GCCATTAGTGGTTCCGTGTATACACAACAGCCGTAGATGGGTCACAGGTCTGTGGACAATGTAAATTAAGGCGCGTGCATCGTGTGAGGAACAGCGTGGGTGTTCATGTTCCCCCGGGAAGACATAAATACGGGACCAACCCCTGAGATCAAACCCGTCCACACCAGAACTTTTTCACCAGCAGAAATCAGGCACACGGTTCTATCTGACGGACCAAACAAAAAGAGTCCAGAAGTGTCAGAGAGAGGTTCTGTTGGAGGTTAGAAGCAGTTAATATCTTACCTGTGAGGAGGCTGCAGCTCTACGACGTTCCCACAGGAACCAAAGTGAGGTTCTACCCTCTCAGAACAAGAACCAGACCCACAACATCAGACCATTTTCAGTGAACATTGTTTTCTGAACCGTTAAAGGAGCGATAAGTATTACTGACACCTAGTGGCTGAAACCAGTACAACAGCTTAACTGTCACAAAAATCCAATTTGCCGTTTCTAAACGGTTTGTTGCTGCTGTGAATCTTTACTTCCACAGAACGGGTCTAAGATGTTTTATTCTGTTCTAGTTCTGGTCCGCTTCTCTTACTGGCCTCCATGTTTGCAGGCTGCTGTTCCGGGTTTGTTTATAGGGAACGTTACTTCCATTCAACCGGCAATGATTCTGGTTGATTTTGCGATAAATTTCTTACTTATTGTTCCTTTAATGCATCGTCACATTTGGGGGGCGTGTATGCAGATGTTTGATCGCTGCCGTAAAATGGAGGTGCGCCACCGGTATCTTCCTGAGTGAAACCGACCCGGAGAGCCGAGCGTGTAAAGTGTTCCCAGGTGTTACCACAGCGATGCTATGGCTCCGTTCTGCAGGTGGATCTACTCTCATACGTGACAACCTGCGTGTTTTTCTAACATAACTGCACAGAATAATATCCTCAGCTGTATCCAGCTTGGAACATTCAAGTCATCTTAATAAACAATAAAAGTGTAAAGAAAACATCTGTTTCCAACTACAGTGGCTAAAATAACACACAGTGTTTAGAAGGAGAGTCTCCAAGTTTAAAGCTCAGATGTTCAGTCTGGTGCTCCTGACTGTTGAAGTGAGCGTGATCATCATGGTCAGGACCACAGATCTGTCTAAGGCCTTCAGGAAGAAGATTGTTGCACCTTATGTGTCTGGTGAGGGAATTAGAAACGCCTTAAAAGGATTTAGATTCAGTTATCCCCCTGCATGGATTATAGTCTACAACTGGTAAGAGATTCAAAACAACTGCAGACATACGCAGGTCTGACCGCCCAAACATGTTCACCCTGAAAACAGACCGCAGGATGCTAAAAGAAGTCTCCAGAAAACCCTAAAATGT
>NC_046373.1:37157411-37182383 GCF_011125445.2 Fundulus heteroclitus
ACCCACGCACGCACAGGGAGAACATGCACTGCCATGCAGAAAGACCTGGGATTTTAACCCAGGACCTTCGTGCTCCGAGGCAACGGTGCCTCCCTTCTCAAATTAATATTTTACCATCTTTTGAACATATTGTTCTAAATGATAAGAAGAACGCATCGGAGGACAGAAAAGACAGAAACACTGATTCATTCATGCCAGAATTAATAGAAATATGTTTTTTAAAGGTCGTGTTAACCAGGCTAATTTCCATGGGCTGGTCTGCAGTGATTAAAGTAGTCAGAGGGGTCAGCAGGTGGCGCTGCAGGCTGTTTGGCAGGTGTTTTCAATAAAGGAAGTAGAAACCTGAAGCCAGCGACAATCCGATTTACGTTTACCATTAGGAACCCTTGTTTGACATCCTATTTGTGCTAAAAATGTGTTTTTTTTTAATCACCTGGACCAATTTAATGTAGTTACTTTTCCGTGTTTAGTATCATTTTTGTTTTTAAAGTTAATTTCTTATAATAAAACTTATGTAACTGAAAGTTTTTCTTTTTGATTTGAGTAGATACTTGGTGCGTCGTGTTGTTTATAGGAAATATGTCATGTTTCACATTTATTGACATTAAAACTTTATCAAACTAAAGCCCCAACAACTTTTAATCTGTTTCAGGGGCTGTTTTTTGGGATAACACTTAAAATAATATAAATGACACACAAGGAAATGGTGTTTAAGAAGCACTATAGTGAATATGCTTTAGACAGCAGCAGACTATCGATGCTGAAATTATTATGGAATCTTTTTTTAAATATAAGAAATTATAGTGTACCACTATTTCTACAGCCTCTACCTTTCAACTGTGTTCAGGTTTGTTGCCCAGTTGTTTTCAGTCCATTTCCAATAAAAACCATGAAAGAAAAAAGCAAGCAAAGGTAATAGGGAGCAGAAGAATGTAGAAGAGCTCAGCTATAAATGCATAAAAACACTTTGAACATCCTTGAAAAAGTGGTGATAGCAAAGTATGCAGCAGTACTTTGGGTTCATGAAGTCTTTCAGTCGGTAGAAATGTTTTACAGGTGCAGAAGCTTGGAGACAGACCACTTTTTTTAAGCTCTGCCATGGCAACATTCAGAAAGGCTGTATCCTTTCTGCTCCAATTCTGACCAGCATTATTATTCTGATATGTGCAGGCGTCAACAATACCTTTTCTGTGAACAACCCTGTCACCAGAATATATTATGTCATTGGTGAGGCAGAAAGTGACTGCTAGTCTCACTTTTTTACACATAATGGTGTTTTCCCAGTGAAGGTTTAACTCCTTTGGGTTTGGCCCTAAAAAGTTGCTTCCCATCACATGGATGGAAGGCAAGTTGAAATACTCAGAAAATAGCTGAATTGAAACTTTATCTCCTTTACTTTGGACACAGAGAAAAACTGAGTGGTAGGGTGAGCTAATTATTACACATTAAGAAGGAATGTTTGGCAAGAATGGTCATCAAACGATTGTATAAAGTTGCAGTGGTCTGGCTGTTGAAGCATAACTTGATTAAACTGATAAGTGGTTATGGGGTACAATTGCAGGCCTGATCTGCTGCGCTCTGAGGCGTCGGCCCCAGTTTGTTCTGGAAATCTGTAAAAAATGTTAAATTATTTCACTCACACGAGGAGAGTCTTTAACCATGATTGAGAAACTTGAAGGTCAATCATTACTGAGGCACGAAGACGACGTATAAATCCTCCAAACAGACAGACGGCCGTCCGTCCAGCACCAAACCGATGACCTCTGCTCCATCAGACACTCCGTCCCTGAAAACTGTCCTCAGTAGCGCCGACCCGTTAGGGACCGGAAAGAACAAACAGAGCAAACAGGCGAGGCATGACTGAATAACCAGAGACGTCTGGGACGCTCTGGTTCCAGTACAAAACGCTGGAGTCCAGGTCTGGAGGTTCTCTGAAGTCAGGACAGACACGCCGTCATGGAGGAATGAGGATGCAGACGGAGATAAAAACAGATTAGTGATAAACCAGAGGAAAGTCAGACAGAAGGAAAAGCAGAAATCCATCAGAGACACGTTTTAATTGAATTTACCCAATGAGCCGCTGTGGAAATCTGCGCCTCTGGATCCTGGGCTTGGTTCTCCTGCTCTGCTTCATCCGGTCTGAGGAACGCCGTCTGAAGTCAGATCACCATGAACACAGCGGGGGACACAGCAACATGTCCGCAAGCACCGGCGTCCCCATCGTCTCCTTCAAATGGCACCATGTGGAGCCCCCTTACCTCATTGCATTATGGGTGTTGGTGTCTTTCTTGGGCAAACTCGGTAAGTAACGTGTGAAGCTGAAAAGTAGGAATGTGATTCAGTCTAAAATGTTATTTTACTTAAAAAATAACTTAAAACAGTTTTCATTTATTTTGTTTGCTTTTTATAAATAGGAAAATAATCCCTCATTAACATAAAAAGCCAGAATAAAATTGTTTTCCATATGAACAATCTGCTTTTAATTAGACATTCATAAAATATGTTGTTTAGCTCATAAATAAATAATCCAGAATAAAATTCACGAGGACGGCTTTCTTTAATGAGATGGAGTACGAGAGATTTATCTCCTCATATTTAACTTTTCTTCCAATCTTTCAACGTTTTCTGGATCAGCGGTTCTTCAGGTTTCCTGAAGTTCTTTTAAAGTTTTTCTTTCTCACCTTTCAGTCCAGATTTTAACAGGAAGGTTTTGTATTTTATAACAAGCTTCAGTGACACCTTGCAAAAGGAAACCTTTCCTATGTCCTTTTGCTGGTTAATTATAAATCAGGACAAAGTGATGCTTTCTCAGACCAACAGTTGATCATTTGCACATTTTGCAACCTTTCAATATATGTTCATTCATGCTTCAGTTACAGTACAAACTTAAAGTAAATCACTCCTCTAATGCTGCTTTTAGTTGTTTTTCATCCAAACTTCCTGCGTCTTGTGGAGCAAATGGAAAATGTCTCTTTTGAAAGGTCAAACGCAACACAGGAAGCAGAAATAAAGAAAGCTGTATAATTTAGCTCATAGTTTATACGAGCTAAATTATCTATTATATATTGTCTCAGCTGCCGGAGAAAATCACATAAAAAAACATAATTACATCTTGTTTGGTTTATTTATTTTCTTTTTATTTTGTTAACTTGTTCTTTTTTTATTTTTGTTAGGAATTTGTTTATTTATACATCTTTTGGTTCTTGATTTAACCAGTTTTTTTTTATTTTGTTGATTATTTAAAAATATTGTCCACTTGTTTAATTTTGAATTATCAAATAAATGTCAAAATAATTTCTACAGTCATGATGCTGTCACCACCTTGTTTCACCATGATGCTGTGATCAGAGGCTAGTTTTCCTCCACAAAGTGTTTTAAATGTAGCCCAAACGGTCCAGAATCGCCTCCTCTGATCAGAGAACCTTCTCCTCCTTTGTTGTTTGTTACAAACAGCAAACAGGACTTCTAGCTTTCTTTTAACAATTACTTTCTTCCTGCTGATCTTCCATAAAAGTCAGTTGTCCCATGGATTGATTATTCCACCTGAGCTGCTGGTCTCTGCAGCTCCTCCAGAGCCACCATGGTCCTCCTGCTTCTCTGATCAATGCTCTCCTGGTCCAGCCTGTCAGTCCAGGTGGACGTCCATGTCCTGGTAGGTCTGCAGGTGGTCCATCCTCTCTCCAGGTCCACATGATGATCAGAACTCTGGGATGTTGGGTGAAAATATGATTAAAATAGTTTTTTTCAAGCCCCAGGGAAGGAAACACCCCACTTGATCTTTTTAAAAAATGGAAAATCAGCCTTTTGTTCCAGGCACTGCACAGCGGCTCCTCATCGAGACAGGAAAAAAAACTTGTTACTTGGTGCTAACAAGGTTTAATGTTTGGAGAAACTTCAGCTAATGTTTATGTGTTAAGTCTGGAGGTAGCAGTGTTGGTGTAAAGTTCTGTACGTGTGGATTTTGTTGTTTTAAAGATATTAAGTCAAAGGATAAAACATTAATTAACAATAATAAATAGTAAAATGTTTATATTTGTATTTACCAAAATGTCTGTTGTATATAGATGATAGGATTTGGTAAAACGTTGTTATCGTTAACAGCTGAGACTATTTGAGGCTGCTATGTGACATCATGTGTGATCCATGGATGTAACTGTAGGAAGGGTTCGCATTAATTTGGTCAACATGACATTAATTGTTTAGGAAGTAGCGGCAAATGTGGACAAATGAACAATTATGGCGTCCACCATCCTCTGCCTCCACCTTCATCTCCACCGTTAATCCAGCCGCTGAAGGTCGCCTCGTTACAGACGGTCTCACTGCAAAAACAGATCTAAAAATAAGAAATATGTTCTTAAAATTAGTGTATTTATCCTTGATTTGAAGTAGATAAGACTATTTGCCAATGGAACGAGTATTTTGACCCCTAAAATAAGATATTTAGACATCCTGCACTTGAAATAAGATGATGAAGATTAATTGTTCCTATTTTAAGTGCCAACATCTTATTCCATTGGCAAATCATCTTATTTACCTGTTCAAATCAAGGACAAATACATTCATTTTAAAGAATATTTTACTTATTTCTAGTTCCGTTTTCGCAGTGCTGAAATCTGTCCTGAAATTAGAAATTAAAAGACAGAGGATTTGCATAATTAGCACTTTAACAATCAGCCAGGTAATTATTATGTTCTGTTTGCTGTGAGGTGAAGGAGTTGAGATAAAACTGATCCCAAACACCTGGGTTATGTACTGATTTATGCTCAGGGATTATTGAGAATAAATAGCGTGAATGAAGCTAAATCCATAAAACCAAGGCCATGTGAACTAAAGAGATAATCAGATGTTTCTGCTGAGACCAAAATAGCTCCAAAGACAAGCTTTAAAAACCGTGTTGTGCTTTTATTTATAACATCCCAGCAGCAGCAGAGGAAATGTCTGATGTAAAGTAAATCGTCTCCTGTGTGTTCCTCCTCCAGTCATCGAGGCCAACCACCATGTGACCGCCTACATCCCAGAGAGCGCGCTGCTCATCTGCTTCGGCTTCATCCTGGGCGGCATGATCTGGGGCGCAGACAAGGTCCAGACCTTCAAGCTCACCCCAACCGTCTTCTTCTTCTACCTGCTGCCCCAAATCATCCTGGACTCGGGCTACGCCATGCCAAACAAGCTCTTCTTCACCAACATGGGGGGCATCCTGATTCACGCCATCATCGGGACCTGCTGGAACGCCGCCACGCTGGGCCTGTCGCTGTGGGGGTGTCACAAGGGCGGAGCCATGGGTAACTGGGCCTCTTTAACCGCATTTCACACACAGAGGGGGGGGGGGGGGTCCTAGGTAGTTCTAGTTTCTGTTGGGTCAGCAGGTAAATGGCGAGATAAATTACAACATGGCTTGTAGCTGCACAGGAACGCAGAAGTCCCCCAGAGACAAATAACCCCAAAAAACCAAACAACAGGTTCCCAGGCTCTGTGTGTATTCTGGTAATTAGATTCTCTCATTAGAAAATACAAAAAACAGGAAGTTATTTGTTTTTTTTGTTTTTTGTTTTTTTTAAAACAAGATTGAATATGAGCTGTTTTTATTTATTTTTGTGGTCAAAAAACATTTAATAAGGAAAAAAAATCATCCTTTTTTTATTTATTTTAAAATTAAAACACTGAAAACCATATTTAAAACTAAATTAGCTATTTTTGGCTCAGATTTCCATTATTCTATGAGCATGTATCTAATTCTCCGACAATCATATATTTTGTCTCTAGGGGGCGCTGTTTCTGGTGTAGCTAAAGCTCAGCTCTTTTCTTTAGCGTGTGCTGATGAATTTTTAGGCCCTGTGCAAACAATGTTTTGTTGGTTAAAGGAAGGTTTTGTGGCGTTTCTACCATTCACCAGTCCACACTGGTTTCTTTGAAAACGATACGATTTGACGACGGCTAAGTTCTCTGCACATGACATCAATCCATTAAAAAGACGATTGTTTTTCTCTTATTACAGTTACATGGCGACGTTTTATTCACAATCAACACACGTCAAGCTGGTCGAAATGCTAAAAACAGTGTGATTTTCCTGCCACGCCACTAGGGGGCAGTATGTTCATTTAAAGCCTGGGTCATACTACGCATGTCCCGAGGCGTCGGCGTACCAGCAGATTCCTCCTGTCTTCCAGAGATGGAGAGGCTTTCATTTTAAATTTAGCTTAGAGAAGTTTACTGCATAAAAAAATGCTTAAAAGCTTCTATATATTTAAGCCATTCATTTCCCTTTGAAATAAATTTGATTCATTTTGTATGTTTTTTCAAGCCGTTCAGTTTTCTCTGTCCTCTATTATGTTTTGTTTTAAACAATTACATCACAATATTTGGTGCAGAGCTGCAAAACAAGGTCTTGAACTTCCAGCCAACCAGTTTAGCAAATTCGCCATTTTAATTTTTTTCCCTGTAATTTTGTAATCCAAGCTGAAGGATGCAGAAGCTACACGTGGATCAGTGGAGTATGAAGTGTCTCCTTTAGATTTAAAGAGACGAGTTGTTCTCAGATCTCAGCACAGGGACAAAAAGGGGGAAGATTGGGGTAAAATAATGAGGAGTTCAGAGCAAAGGTTTGTAGTTCTACTTTATATAGACCACAAGTGAATGATTTCAATGTAAAAAGGAAATACCCAAAAGCATATGTCCCCTGTATTATGAAACAGATTTTTCAGAAATATAAAAATACATCTTTAGAAAATAAAATAACCAAAATACAAAAAGTAACAAAAATAGAGAAACTATATATGATTTTATTACGTGTTTAGGATTTATTTCATCAACATGTGGACTCATTTATTCAAATATTCCTGTGTTACAGTTTTAGAAATATTGTTAGTCAATAAATGCTCCGATGTTTCATGTAAAACCTTAAACATTAATGTCGTTCCCTGACCTTGGTCTTGCAGGAGACATTGACATCGGGTTGCTGCAGTACCTCCTGTTCGGCAGTCTGTTGGCCGCTGTTGACCCGGTGGCCGTCATCGCCGTCTTCGAGCAGGTCCACGTGAACGAGGTCCTCTTCATCATGGTGTTCGGAGAGTCGCTGCTCAACGACGGAGTCACCGTGGTTCGTATTCAGTTTTCCAGCGTCGTTGTAGAACAGCGTTGACATATGGTGCATTCCTTTTACCTCAGACGTTGGGAGAAACGAGTCACAGATTACGTTATATCTGCCCTTTTTGCGTTTCAGTTTCTCTTGTTGGACAGCAGGAAAAAAACATGGACGCCTGCACTGTTGTTAAAACACACACAATGACAATAACACTGTTCTAGGAAATGATGTGCAAATAAACAGCTGAAACATGACGTCTGACGAACACTGAAAGGCCGCACCTGTGCCACCGACTAAATGTTATAAAGAGAATAGGGAGCTGCTACAAACAGTCAAACTATGAGGTTTTACTCAAGTCAATGTTGCTACGAGTGGCAGCCATCATGAATACAGAAGTCGAGGACCATCATGCTGCACCAAGTTTCCGACTCATAATACCGATTATTGGCCGTTTCAGTTAAATTCTCTGACCCGGAGGTCGAGAGTTAAAATACCGAGGACAAATGGAGCGCACTTTAAGCTTCATTTATTTTTGTCCTTCATCCAGACACAAAGACGTTAAGGTGGCTCAGAGATTTTATGTAAACTTTGGCAGCTTTTTTAATTAGATTCAGCAAATGGACCCAATCTTTGGAAAACCTGGAATTTTAAATAAAGGTTTATACATGCTGAGTTTCTTCTCTAGGAGGGATTTTGAAAGAATTAAATGAGATGATGTGCAAGGTTTTAAATTTTGCCTTTTCAAACCACACGTAATAAAGAATTTAACTTCCCTGGCAGAAAACAGGAATATTTAAAGATCAATCAAAGAGTTTCTTCCTCGCTGTAGTTTCTAACTCTGCAAACCAACGTTCACCTGCTGTTTTCCCGTCGTTCCAGGTGCTCTTCAACGTGTTTGATGCCTTTGTGTCTCTAGGAGGAGGTGCAATCGACGCTAAGGAGATCGTTAAAGGAATAAGTGAGACTTTTAATGAGATTTTAACTAGAAATGATCTGCCCGGTGGATTCTGTTCATCTGGAGAATCTGAACTTCCTCTCTTTTTCTCAACAGTCTCCTTCTTCGTGGTGGCGTTTGGCGGTGCCCTCGTAGGCTTCGTGTTCGGCTTGCTGATCTCACTGTTGACCAGATGCACTAAAAACATCCAGATCATTGAGCCGGGCTTCATCTTCGTCCTGGGATACTTGGCCTACCTCACGGCAGAGATGCTCTCGCTGTCTGCCATCCTTTCGTAAGTAGTCCACAGTTGGAAATCCAGTTTTTATTGGTATAATTTGGTTCAGAGTGCATCCTGAAGGATAGACTCACAGATCAGCCTGGCACTGTAACTTGGCTGAAAGAGATCCGGTTTAGACCCAAACCTGCGCACCTGATGCTCAAGAGTTTAGTTTCTCTGACTGTTTGTGTCTGTTGTGAAGGATTTTGTTCTGCGGTATGTGCTGTCAGAAGTACATCAACTCCAACATGGACGAACGCTCAGTCCAAACCGTACGTTCCGCCTTGAAGGTTTTTGCCAACGGATCTGAAACCATCATCTTCGTCTTCCTCGGCATCTCTGCCATCGACAAGAGCATCTGGGTGTGGAACACGGGCTTCATCCTCCTCACGCTCTTCTTCATCTTGGTGTACAGGTTCATCGGTGAGAGTTTTCAGCCCTAGTCCTCATGGCTGAGAGGAAAATCAAAGATCTCGGAGCTGACGCTCCATGTTTGTGTTTCAGGTGTGTTTGTCCTCACCTGGATGATGAACAGGTTCAGACTGGTCCCGATAAGTCTTGTTGATCAGGTGATCATGGGCTACGGTGGCCTACGAGGGGCCGTGGCTTATGGGCTGGCAGTGTTGCTGGATGAGACAAGGATAAAGGAGAAGAACCTGATGATATCCACAACCCTCATCGTTGTTTATTTCACTGTAATTTTTCAGGTAAGCGTTCAGAGTTTTGTGTTTGGTTGTTTCCACTTTAACGAGGTGACCCTTTAAGCCGTGATTTATTAAGCCAATCATATTCTTTCCTCTCACACACATCTTCTCCTTCATCTGTTTGATCCATTCAGTCAGCCACACAGGAAGCTCTTAAAGAACAATTAGTTCTTGAGCAAGTAAATACAAATGTGGTAAAAATGTCTAAAAAGAATCATACAGTTTACGAGATTAGAGAGCTTCTCTTTTTCAACGGCGACACAAATTATATACAAAAATTGTGCAAAGGGTACTATTTATATTTAAAATACAAAATAATAACCCGTTAATTAAAGCTAGCTAAATGTTCCAGAAGTTTCCCCTGGTCCCTTTTTGAATAACTACACATGATGTTCCGCTCCTCAAGGGGACCGTGTGAAAAAAAATCTCCTAAATCCTCTCTGGTCTTATTTCTTTCTACTGAGGCCTTCTTCTTCTTCTCATAAACTTGTATGTGGTTCGCTTTTTGTGACTCTCAGCCATGTTCAAAGTCTACGGTGAGCGCAGCGGAGCTACAATAAATGGCTAACCGCTAAGCTAACCGCTAAGCTAACCACTAAGCTAACCGCTAAGCTAACCGCTAAGCTAACCAGATACATAAACACTGAAGTGTGCATGCACAGCCAGCAAGCGCAAACTAACAAGGAACGAGCATAAGGTGAGATTGGTGTTACCTTATTGCGTCAGAATAATTGACAATAGATAAGTTAATACCCTGGAACTTGAGGGACAGAGAATGAAAGCAGGAAACTATGACAAACTGGGGATTGGGGTCTTTACAGATCTGCAGCTCCCACAGACATAATTTTTTTTTAACTTTCTTCATGAATACATAATGTATTTACTACTTGGATGGAAGGATCATTTTATCCACTATAACAAAAAGTGTTTCTGCTAAGGATTACAAATATAGCTTTAAGGAGACAATAGGTTTTAACAATGGCCGACTGTTGAGGTTTAAAAAAAAATATATATATATATATATATAAAGAAATTAAAACGTTTATTTTACTAGTGCAAACTGACAGTAGCAGCGGTAAAAATGTTGTGCACGGTTAAACCAGAACATTATCAGTCTGTATAATATGATTGAACTTGACTTTATAAAGTGCCTTGAGATGACATGTTTCATGATTTGGCGCTATATAAATAAAATTGAATTGAATTTAATTGAATTCATCATGTTGATGGATTAGGTTTCTGCATGTGGGAGTTCAGGATGGCGATGGCTCTCAGGAAGAAACTTTCGGTCTGTTTGTTGATGCTCTGGTGCATCTTTAGCGCCTCCTACAGGGCAACAGTACAAACAGCTGAGAACCGCCATGTGCAGCAATACAACGTCTCACTGAACAGTTTAGAAAATCCAACTCAATCAGTGGGCCAAAAAAAAGATGTAACTGAAATATTTTTTGATTTTACAATTTATTTTTTAGTCTCTAAATGTCTATAGATTTTTGTTTTAAGGTTTTCTTTTACTGGGATGTCAATAAGACGTCCCCTGGAGGCCCATTTTTCTTAGCCCCTCTTCAAAGCAAGACGGATGCTTTTCCCCTCTGAATTAAAGCACATTTCTCAAAATAGTTTGTGTAATTTTGTTACTGCAAGAACAAAAGAAGTTGACAAAATATTACGGTTTGTGCAAGGCAGTTGGTATGCGGATATTTTGCATAAATGATGGCGTAAGTGGACGCCTAATGGACTTAGTCACTCTATTCTCTTACGATCTGGTGTATTTCTGGCTGACCTGCAGGGTATAACGATGAAACCTTTGGTTCAGTGGCTGAAAGTGAAGAGAGCGGCCCTCGTTGAGCTGTCACTCATAGAAAAAGTGCAGAACAAGGTAAATATCTGAACTAAACACAGCTCACTCTGAGCTACAAGCCCCTGAGACATCATTTGTTCTGCTTCAGGTATTTGATCACGCGCTGATTGCTATTGAGGACATCTCAGGACAAATCGGACACAACTACATGCGGGACAAGTGAGTACAGGAGTCCACCTTGCTTAAAACCCTCATCAGGCTCAGGGGTTACAGCTGCTTCCTGTCTGAAGGTGGAGGAACTTCGAGGAGAAGTGGATGTCATGGTTTTTGTTGAAGTCGTCAGCGAGAAAGAAGCAGGACCGCCTCTTCAACGTCTTCCACGAGCTGAACCTGCAGGACGCCATGGAGTACGTGACCGAGGTAAGGAGCTCACTCCGTCCTCTGCTTAACGCCAGGCTGCAGACGCTGGAACGTCATCCTGCTCTTGTGTTGCTTCAGGGCGAGCGCAGAGGATCCCTGGATTTCATCCGCAATGAAAACGCATTTGTTGACTTCAAGAAGAAGTTTGATGAGGACTTTGCAGAAGCCATGCCCGACATCATGGCTGATATGGCTCCTGATGAGGCTGGAGCTTCAGCAATGAGGTGAGAGAACGTTTTAATACGATAATTATTGTTTCTTTAGGTTTTCCTTCTAAAGCACCAGATGCTGTGGATGAACGGTTCACCAGAGACTCTGAAGGACTTTCTAAGTTGGTCTTTGGCTTCTTTTTCACCCGTTTTCAGAGGAATAAGGTTTGATTCCTCGTTGAGCGAAATTCATCAACTCAGCGTTACTAAACAATCAGAAAATCTCCTAAACTCCTACACTGCAAAAAGGGAACTAAAAGTAAGTCAAATGATCTTGAAATTAGTGTTCTTGTCCTTGATTTGAGCAATTAAACAAGATTATCTGCCAATGGAATTAGTATTTTACTCCTAAAATAAGATAATTAGACATATTCACTTAAACTAAGATGATGGAAATGAGTTGTTCCTATTTTAAGTGCAGAAACCTTATTCCATTGACAGATAATCTTGTTTAGCTGCTCAAATCAAGGACAAGAACACTAATTTCAAGAACATTTGACTTACTTTTAGTTCTCTTTTTGCACTGTAAAAGCTGTTTCTGCTGATCTACTGTGTCTGGTTTCTTCCAAACATTGTTCTGTCCATCATGTTCCAACATATCAGCCCCTAACAGCTGCAGTGGTCTACTTTTTTCATACTTGAAGTGGGATTTTAATTATTTTAGAACGTGGTTAAGGCCAGATTGTTTTTAGTATGTCCTCATATATGCTCAACCCCTAGACTTAAAACGAGGGTGTGCTTTCTTTTTTTTATCATGAATGCACGTGTTTTAAACGTAAATAAAGAGTAATGCTCACATATTGTTAAACAGAATTTGCTTTTCTTCCTGAAAACAGACATAAATGATCCCAGTAAAGATCCAGTTTGACGGCTGTAACGTTGTTTTCCTCTACAGAGGAGACCCGGTACCATCAGTCAGTTTGGAGATGCATGAGCAGAACCTGAGAGGACTTCGGCAAGCAGAGGAGATCAACGCCCACCACCTCCTGGAGCAGCATCTCTACAAAGGCAGGAAGCAGGTGAGCTTTTCCAGCCGGCTGGAGCTGCACCCTCAAACACAGACGTAGCTGTCAGATTTGATCTGTCCTCACATCCGCTCGTTTCCTGGCCTGCAGCACCGTCACAAGTTCAGCCGCAGCCACTTCAGCATCAACCAGGATGAAAATGAGGTCCAGGAGATCTTCCAGAGGACCATGAGGAGTCGTCTGGAGTCCTTTAAGTCTGGAAAGATGGGCGTCGCTCCACCGAAGACCATCACGAAGCACACAAAGAGAGAGCAGCAGCCCAAGGTCTGAGCTTTTCAGTGTTTTCTGAGAACTTTCTACTGAAAAACTCTCCAAGGCGAGGTTTCCTAACCGCTCCTCATCCATTAAATCCCTTTCAAATAACGAGAAACCAAGGAGTAGCTAACTGTAGCCCCATCAACCAGCTTTGTCTTGTTATTTGTTATTTTGTTTTGTAATGTCCATGAGACAGAGCTCCAGCTGCAGGACAAGCCGTCCTGCATCACCCAGCAGTAATTAAACGATTGATCCCATTTTATGTGCAAAAAATAGTCTAACTGGATAAAGTGCAATGAGAAAAAAGTATATATACATATATATATAGATAGATAGATAGATAGATAGATAGATAGATAGATAGATAGATAGATAGATAGATAGATAGATAGATAGATAGATAGATAGATAGATAGATAGATAGATAGATAAATAGATAGATAGATAGATAGATAGATAGATAGATAGATAGATAGATGCATCAGTATATTTCAGTATATTTACCAATATTTCACCGTGTTCTTTGGAAAATGAAAGCCTTGACTAAATTCTGTCTCCATTGCAGATGCCGAATGGAAAGAATAGAAGCTACTACTCTGGTGACGAAGGTCAGTATCTAGAAAAGTAGCTCCACCATCTGTGAGTCGTAACAGTTTAAGTTCCAGGATCTAAAAAGCCAGAAACAGCCTGATAAAAACTGAAGATGTTTGCTGCTGTTAACACAATGCCAGAATGGAAGGATAACAGCAATAACCTTAGAAAAACAACTGCTGCGCTTCGACTTGCCAGCAGGACTCCAGTTTCCCATGATGCATCTGGATCAACCCAGACTTCTTGTTTGAACAGAGGAAACCAAAGTGGGAATGTTTTGTTCCTGGGCGTCTTTGTGGAGGTCTAACACACCTGAACCCGTCCAGTTGTCTCCAGCGTAAAGGTGGAAGTGTCCTGGTGTCTGGGAGGGGGACGTCCGGCCGGAGCGACGGACAGGGATGATGGAAGAGGAGCTCATGGGGGGTTCTAGCTGTTAGGGATCACACTTCTCAGCCATTTGGGGAGAACCTGGGCAATAAACCCGTTATGTTGAATTTAGATATATTTTTTGGAAAATCTGGATTTTCTTTTGCCAGTGCACACCTGGGGCTTCCATGAAGACAACAGCAGCGACACTGAATATATGTTTAGAGAAACATGTTGTAAAGAGGCACTTTAACTCATTCACTTTTTTCTAAGTTAGTTTGAGGTTAAACCAGTGAAGTGAAGCCTGTTCTCAGCTCATTGTCTAAAACCACCAGCAGCAAACATTTAGTGATATTTTCATTGTTTACAACGGCAGGGCGGCCATCTTGTTTTACACTTTGAATTCAGGTTTAACTCCCAGATTAATTTTGTAACATAAAAGCAAGTTTTTTTTAAATAATTTAAAAAAAATTCTTTAATTTCTTTTTGTGAAGCAAAAAGGAGGCAAAATATCGACGAATGGGATTTGGTATGATAAAGTAGCAGATTGTTTTTTAGGCCATATGGCCTGGAGAATCTCAGCTGGGGTTCTAGATGGGAGTCCAACTGGACCTGGACCTGTGATTCAGGAGGTAGAACGTGGGTTCTGGCCCGGCCGATGGATTTTCCCCCAAATAACTCAGAGAAGATTTACTTCTTCATTTTAATTAAAGTTTTACACTTTTAAAACATCTTCACCTTTTTTTTCCTTCAGATTTTGAGTTTTCAGAGGGAGACAGCGCTTCGGGCTACGACGCTTCCTTCCCCACCAGAGTCAGCTACAGAACCGGAGGTAGATCATCATCAACACCTCTGCCTCTACGGGTCAAACCCAGCCGGCTCTGATCCGCTTCCTGTGTTTCTCCTGCAGCCGGAATCGAGAACCCGGCCTTCATGCCGGACGTGGACCCGTCGTCGCCCATGCACATCCCTCCGTGGCTGGCGGACGCCGAGCTGGAGGTGAGTCCGGTGGCTCCGTCAGAACGAGCCCAGGTGAGGCTGCCGTGGATGCCGGGACACCTGCAACGCCTGTCCTCCCTGCGGACCAGCACTCGATCCGGTGACTCCGTCCAGGAGGGCGATGAGCAGCTGCCCCCGCCGCCGCCCCCGCCGCCTCGCCATGACAGAGACGACAATCACCTGTAGCTCCACCTGATGAGGCCGGACTGCCAGAGACAGAAACTGACCTCAGACAGGGCGGCTTTTCCAGGATGCCAACCACAGAATCAGCTCCTGGTTTTCCAAATCTACATCTTCTTTATATTTCTGTTCATCAAAGAACATCGTCTGTTACTCTAAACATCTCTGGTTCAGCTCAGACCCACAAACGGTGCTTTTCAAGTTCCCCATCCCTGAATGTGATGTAGAAACTTTTTAAAAAGGATGTTAGGGATCATAAGGAGGGGGGTTTGTAACTAGAGGGACATAAAATCAAATCTATGATCTGACTTTGTGTGTTTTATTATTTTTCTCAGAGCTTAATATAAAACTGCTGTAAAAATGTCTCATGTATGATAATTAAACATGTATTTATTCAAGGTTTGTAAAGTCAGATGTTGCAGAGGACGGCGCTTAAGATTTAATGCATCTGTGAATTTGTTCTGACTGCTTGGGAAAACAAGCTTTAGAAATAAAACCAGAGAAATTTTTGGCTTTGATGGAGTTTATTTCAAACATGAAAGTGAGAACCAACAGCGCTAACACACGTCTTTATCTTTCTAACGTCTTTCCCACGTTAACCATAAAGGATCTGATGAAAAAATGTGTTATTAGTTCTAATGTCATGGAGAGGAAAACACCGTTTTGATCCAGTTACTCCATTTAAACAAGTCTTTCCCCTTCAGTCGGACTCGGGGAGGCGGGGTTAACATTATGCTCTCGCACCACATTTGGCGTCAGAAGTGGGATCTGTGAACCACCATCTGAATGGTTGGGGATTCCACGTTTGTCCGGCTGAAGTCGTCTCAGGTCTCGCAGATTTAAGGACAACAAAGTCCACCAGCTGGTTTTTCTTGCCTTTTTCCACAGGAACCCAATGAAAGTTGGTAAAAGTTTTGTCTTATCTGGGTATTCATCACTTCTACAGCTCTGAAGGTAAAAAAAAAAAAGTCAGAGACAACATTGGGGATTTTGAACCGACACTTAAAGGACATAGAAGATGTGTCCCCCGTCCTCAGATAAACGGTGGTGTGAAACTGGAGCTCAGAGGAACCAAAACCTTCATGACCTTTGGTGCCTCCAGTGTCATGAAGCTCCCTTCATAAAACACCTGAAGCTGCAACGTGCAGAGACCTTCTGGCCGTCAACATCAGCTGAAAGGTTGACCTGTGGATGGTTAAGCAGCACCAACAGGTGAAGGCGTGTTGCTCCTCCCACCTGAGCTGTGGGTCTCTGCAGCTCCTCCAGAGCCACCATGGTCCTCCTGCTTCTCTGATCAATGCTCTCCTGGTCCAGCCTGTCAGTCCAGGTGGACGTCCATGTCCTGGTAGGTCTGCAGGTGGTCCATCCTCTCTCCAGGTCCACATGATGATCAGAACTCTGGGAGGTTCTGTAGAACCTGACCAGCTGTAAACTGGACCAGAACTTCCTCCCTGACCCGTCTGCTGGGTTCCCTGGTCTCTATGATGCTGGAGGTTCTCTAAAGAACCTCTGAGGCCAGAACCAGAACCAGAACCACTGCCATTCCTGATTAGGGGAACTTCTGTAGGCCAGAGTGTTGATTTTTATTGACAGTATCCCAGTAAATGGGGCTAAATAGAAATCAACACATTTGATCTTTGGGGGACAGAGCAGATAAAAGAAAATATCTGGGACTCATAAACTCACATTTAGATATTATATCTTCCCACAAACATTTCTCTCTGGCTAAATAACAGAGTCCCTTTGATCATAAATAATCCATTTCCTCCGTCTCCAGGGTCTTTGTGACGTAGTCCAACAGGATCTTCTCATTCCCAGCGTCCTTCAGGTAGAAGTGGGAGCCGTCAAACATCCTGACGGTGAACCCTCCTGATGTGATGTCCTTCCAAGCTGTTCACAAACACAACCAATCAGACATGGAAGCCGTCATCTTCTCAGTTCCTCACCCCCCGGCTGGCTAATGCCGTATTTTCATTTCTGTGGCTTTCCTGTGAGACGTTTAAGGACTGACCCTGCAAGTCGTGAGGAACGTCCTCCTTTCCATCGAAGCATGTAACGGGACAGGTGAGAAACGGACCGTCTGGTTTGGTACACCTGCAGGAAAAGAACCTGTTGGGTGAAATCATGCCGTTTGAGTCTGAATGAAGCAGAACTCTGTGATCAGACGGTCTACCTGTAGTTCTCCACCAGCTGCAGGTCGGCCTTCAGGGCCGGCAGGAAGAGCTGCAGGACTTCAGGGTTTGCCAGCAGCTCCGGAGGAGTTCCTCCCACCGACGTTAACCACCGGAGGAACTGTTCGTCCGATAACTCGCTTCTTTTTGGAGCGTTAATGCGAATCTCGGACTAGAAGCGTGAAACAGCGTCGTGTTAATGAGACGAGAGCACAAGCAACCAGAACGAGCTTCACTTCTTCAAATTCATCGTTTAACCCCAGAGCTCAGATCAGTTTTTGTCCTGGTTCAAAGAATAACCATAAAATTATCATTTCTGCAGCATTTTACACTTCTGTGAATACACTAAGGTGACAATATCATTAATTTAAAACATAACAACCACAGCTAAATACTAACACCTTCACAAGCTGAGCTTTGGGTGCTTCAAGGTATGTAAAACATGGAGCATCTGAACATGACTTCAAACGGTTTTCTGCAAAATGTGCCGAAGTTATTCTAGGAAAACTCTTAGAATTTCCCGAATTCTCGGGAATTCCCCGAATTCCAAAATGTTTGGAGTAATGAGGAGGACTTTTAGAGCCTCAGGGTGTCTGAAGCAGGAAGATGGTGGAAACGGAGCGAGCTGATTGGCTGATCCACCACCTGAACAGTTCTTTAACAATCAGACAATTACAATATTTAGATAAGATAAACTTTATCATTTTAGTAACCTAAATGGTCATCTAAGTTTGCTTGGGTGATGCCATCTCCTCGCTTTGATCGCTGCACGCAGCGCTTCTCATTTCAGGCTGGAGTGTAAAAGCACCTGTAAAGAGGCGCCTTCATCTGAAGAAACACGCAACCAATTTAACTTTCAACACTTCTTCTCCTCCCAGAGGGAACTGGACAGGTGCGCTGCTGTTCCCTTGATTTCACGTCGGTCATTTAGCCAAACCTGACCGCTTTATCCAAGCAGGCGATCAAAATGCATTAATATCACATAGATAAGGTAGCAAAATGACTGCCAGGTAAAAATAAACAGATCAAAATTATAATGAGGATCTAAATAAGGTGCAACTTCAAAAACATTTTGATGCTGTGTGACAAACAATAAATTTTGCTACTTTTCATCATCATGACAAACGTTTCAGTCTAATTTCTCTTCATTGATCACTAGGAGCACGTTTATTTTTCCCTGAACCATCAGCCAATCAGAGCTCTTAAAAGACCCTCACACCTAGTAACGGGGTCAACCTCGTTCTGTAATTTCCTCAGAGTCGCTCTCAGCAGCATCTCGGTGCAGAAGCTCAGACTCTAGGTAGTAAACTTTAGGCTAAAGAGCTCAGATGATCTTTGTGAATATAATAACTTGTTTTGTCCCAGGACTTTTCCAAATTCACTGTATAACGATGTTTTAACCTGCTTCTGCTAAAATAAATTCTGTATATGAATTATTGTTTTTTTTTTTACAGTTGATTGGTGAGAAAACTCCAAGTTTCCAACTTAGAAATCTAACTTTCAGGAGATGTTCCACTTAGATGATTAAAGTAGATTTAACCAAATTGTATTTAATTTGCTAATTTAGCCATTATTAATCTGTTTTTTCTGTTTATATTCCATATTTCAAATTTTTAACCAAGATTAGTTATTGTCTTATTTTACTTTATAATATATAATTTACTATATCATTTTATTTTTCTTATATTAGTTGATTTTTCTGTGCTCATAAATCATCGGTATTTTGAGATAAAATTTAATTAAAGATTCTCTGTTCAACATTACAGCCACAGAAAAGGTTTATAGAACATCTGAGGTCCTCATTGGTGACCAGAACCACGAATTAACCGGATCACCACCTCAGGTTGTGGGTCCTGCATCAGGACCAATGCTGATGAACTCACGTGTGGAGCTGAAGCTCCAGACAGAAACATGTGAACCGGTTCCAGGCCATGTCGTCTCTTCAGATCCTCTGCAACAGCAAAGCTTGTGAGAGCTCCAAAACTGAAAGAAAATGTTTTTTAAAAAAAATTAAAGGCGCGGTTTGTTGTAACGGGGGGATATGTGGAGGTAGTTCTCAGCAGCCAGTATCTTACCTGCTTCTATGAGAGGATAGAGAATAGCAACAACAGAGACGGATGTCTCTTCCTGAATAATGAGCAGAGGATCATTCTCTTCATTTAAACTTCTCTAGAACATCTAGTTTGCTTTAAGCGGTTAAATTTCTGATGGGTTGTTGGTTTGACTCCTCCAGGAAATTTTAATTCTGATTCTCCAAACTGAAATCAACGACCGCTGTATGGAGCATACTCACTACTCAGAACTACACCACACAACCCCGCTTAAAAATAAACAAAGCAAACGGCATTATTGTCCCACCTGTGGCCAAACAGAGCGAACGGTTTCTCTGTCAGCAGCGGCAGCAGAGCAGAGATGACCTCATCCACGACCTGCTGCATGTTCTCGAAGAACGGTTCTCTGGCTCGACTCTCTCTGCCCGGGAGTTTCACCGCAAACACTGAAGCAAACATGAACAAACTCCCGTTATTATATAAAACGCTCATTAAGCTGCAGGGAAGCAAACATTTGAAATAATCTCTTTTTTGGGAGCAAACTGTGCAGCTTATGCCTAAAAGCTGAATAAGACTGGACTGGAAGTTTATGGAGCTAAATTGGGGCCAAAAGTTTTGTTAATTTGAAAAAAACAGAAATTTTAATTGAAAAACTATTTTTTTTTATTTTAATAGATTGTTGTATTTTTCAAGTTTTATACAAAACATTACGTTTTTAATTTCAATTTAGTTTTTCAATTAAAATTTCTTTTTTAAAATTAATAAAACTTTTGACCCCAATTTAGCTCCATAAGTTCCTGTTTTCAAGACAATGAAAAATGTCTTTAGAAATGTCATCATCAATATCATCAAGTATTCAGGAATCTCCTTGATTCAGCTAAATTCCTGTTTCCTGTCATACTGTTTTATGGGATTAATTATAAATACATAAACAATAAATCAAATGTCCATTTGACACACAGAAGCCATTATTTCAAAAAGATAAATTGTATTACTCTGGTTTATGCTAAAACAAAATAAAGCTTAGTGGAGTAAAAAGCTTTGATCATTACAAAGTCAGAAAAATACCAAAATAAAACAGTGCATTGTGATTTTTATTTTTTAAAGCGTTTAATCTTTAACATAAAATTTCCCAGCACCTCTTCTGGCCGTATTATTATTTTATCTTCAACATGTTGCTGCTGGCAGGAAACAGATGGAGGAAAGTTATGGACCAAACTTTCAGGTTAATCTGCTTCTTTAGGAGATTTATCTTTCTGCAGCACAGTGGACGCTGTTCTGTGCAGCTTTTAAAATCAGTTATATTCAACACATTTTAAATCCATAAATTACCCATAAAATGCTCTAATATCTCTGAAACAGCTTTTCTGGCTGTAAACCTGCAGAACCACGAGGCCTCAGATGATCTTCCTGCCTCCTGGGCAGACTGGGGGACCTTTTGTGTAACTCGATGAGCAAACATGTTGGATAAAAGGGTCAAAGTGCAGCTCCTGGTCCTCCAGGGCTGGGTTACCTTCTATGGAGCTGTTCAGGATGTTTCCCCAGCGGGCGTAGTGGATGGAGCCTCCACCTGCCCAGGGGAAGCAGATGAGCCTGGTCACGGCTTCTGGCTTCCTCCTGAAGCAGCTGATCACCTTCTCCATCCTGCTTATCCAGCTGCTTCTCTGCCAAACCGAGGGAATCCAGCCTGTTGCTGCAGCTGCTCCTCCTGCAACATTTCCTGGTTTCTTTCTTCGGTGGTTCAGGAACGGGGCAGCAGTGAAATCCTGTGTTTCTGGAGACATCTACAGTGTGGAGTGAGCATCTCCATCCCTGCAGGCTGCCTGGAGTCAGCCGGGCTGAGCTGTGGGACGTAACACAGGTGGAAATATGAAATATGTAAAAACATTGTCACGCCATTAAAGCTGAGAGATCATTAAAGCAAAGATAATAATCATAAATGCATTTATCAATATCAACATTTTAACTAAGAATTTAATTAAACATAAACGTTGACAAACAGGATATGAGAAACAGGAGAGAAAGAAATTCTAATATTATAATTACAGTTTCTCTGAAATGTTAAAAATATTTACAGCGACTTAAATATTACTTTACATTAATATAATGTAAAGATACTTTAAATGATGACAAATGTGTTGGAAAGTGTGTTAATCCTCCTCATAAACTATCATGTGTAAATATATATATTTACAAATCAGAGGTTTTTCTTAACGGAAGTTTTATGGTGAAGTTTTATAGTCGTTGAACCAGTTTTTTTGTTTAATGTCAAACATGACGTGTTCCCTGTTCCGGAAGTGACGTTCTTGTCTACGGTTGGCATTTCCTGACGGGTTTCCCTCAGAGGAGGAGGAGCCTTGAACTGACGCCAGCTACAGAAATCCAGACACACCGGAAATTGAAGTGTTATTACCTTTCAACGTAAAAATACGGTAATTAAAATGGGATCAAATAGAAAAATTACTAAAAGCTCTGAAATCAGTTGCAGCGGTCAGAAAAGCCTTTAAATGATGCATTTTACATCATATTCGTGAACTATACTCCAGAACCAGCTCCACAAACTCATTTATTCAGGCTGACTTTTAATAGCAAGCAGCAGCCAGAGACTCTGCTTCTTATTTTCAGTCTTTGCCTGATGTTGTTCTGTGGTTTTCTTTATCTCAGTATTTAAATTATTTTATTGATAATGCACTTTCTTCACCTTTTGTGGCTGGGTTAAATGGCTGAATAAATAAACTATTGGTAGATTGATTTTGTTTTATTTATGTTTCATTTCAGGTTTTTATATCTATCTTTTTTAGAATCTTACTCTTTTATGCACCATATGTATGTCTTAGTATCCTTTTAATTTGGGAGACTTACAAAATATCTGAAATAATTACTAATCTTTCCATGAAAAAAGGCAAATTAACAGCATTATTTATTATTACTGGTTACTGCAGGTAACGCTACTAAACAAAGAAGTAAAATGTACAGCGTATGTTCATGATGCAAAAGACAAGGTTAGATGGAGACAGATGACTCGCTGTGTGGGTCCTCTGAAACAGAAAAGCTGAAAGAAGAAGCCACATCGTCAAAAATATGCTATAAGACTTTTCAGATGTCAAACCATGGGACATAAAAAAGGTAAATCCATCTATGATTAAAAAAATATACCATTTGGGAGCCCATTGCAAGGGTGATGGGTTAAAAGCAGAGAACAAATTTCGTTGTAATGTATGTTTCAATGGCAATAAAGATGATATTACTATTACTTTGTTCCGTTTCCTCTGTTGGGTGAAATCATGAAAGAATAAAAGTAATAAAATAAAAATTACTAGATTATTTAAAATAAATATTAGATTAAAAATCTAATATTTTGAGTCAACTGCCATGTATTTCACTTACTGAAAATTATTCCATATTTTAACGTGCTGAGCGTGCTTTTGTTTTGACGGAACCAACCGGAAGTGGTTCGACTGTGTCTGCGCTGTTCTTCCGGTTGATCTGATTAGACCGGTTTTAACGGAGGAGGACACCGGGTTCCCGAACTCCTTACGCCCGTCTGAAAGAGAGGAACGCCGGCTTGTCACGTCCACTCCGCGGAACACCGACTTCGGCCTGTGAGGAGGTGAAGGTTCGGCTCGTTTTCCGGCCGTTAGCTGTCGGTGTTTGAAGCTAAAAGCGCTGTTAGCCGCCGCTCGGCGCTGAAGTTGGTGTCCGATCGACAGCTTCCGACTGAAGGGCTGTGTCACAGTTTTTAGGGAATCTTTACCGCATTTTATCCGCTCCGGTTCAGAAAGTCGACGACGTGGAAGGATCAGATGTGTCCGGAATTATTCTACAGCCGTGGTCCTTTCTTTAAAACGCTGTTGTGGAATTAGGATTTATAAATTTTTTAGCATGATTAGAAAAAACGGCGATTCCGGTGCTTTTTCTAAATGTCAACCACCTTAGATTAGGGTTTTAAATTCCAGTCTGTGTTTTCAAGGATCTTTATATTGTGTAAAATAATTTCTTTTATCTTTGATCGGTGTAATTAATTCATATTTTATTTAAAAAGCTGAATAAAGGAAGCCTAGATTCTCTAAAAGGTGGACTAACCCTTTAATGTCCCACCGAGTAGGAGGCCAACTTCAGGACCGTGTTATACTTATTTTAGTCCGGGTTAAAGCCGGTCCAAACTGTCCCGAACCTTTTCACCGTGCAAATAAAACCGTTGCTGTTCTGCTTTCAGGTGGAGGGGCGACACAGAACCGGGCCAGGACCGAGTAGAACCGCTGTGAGCTGTAAGCAAGCACGGCAGGGAGGGGGGGCGACCCGGATCCACACCAAGTTCCAGCGAGCCGGGTCATCCGGACCGAGACCTCATGAATGGAAATCGGAACAACAGGTGAGAATGCTCTGCGTGCCAGAGACACCGGGATGTGTGTGAGGAAAACCGGTGTCTGAGGAAGGTGGAGATCCAGTCAGGTGTGTCTGAAGCTGAGAGGTTCTGGAGATCTGAAGGTTCTGGAGATCTAAAGCTGTCAGGTTCTGGAGATCTGAAGGTTCTAGAGATCTAAAGCTGGGAGGTTCTAGATATCTGAAGGTTCTGGAGATCTAAAGCTGGGAGGTTCTAGATATCTGAAGGTTCTGGAGATCTAAAGCTGTGAGGTTCTAGATATCTGAAGGTTCTGGAGATCTAAAGCTGGGAGGTTCTAGATATCTGAAGGTTCTGGAGATCTAAAGCTGTGAGGTTCTGGAGATCTTAATGTTCTGGAGATCTGCAGGTTCTAGATATCTAAAGGTTCTAGAGATCTGAAGTTGGGAGGGAGCAGTCAGCATTACACAGCTTTGCAGCGGAACTGGATTATAATATTATTCTTACCTGAATTTTTTTTTATCTGCTTAAGAAAAATATTCTGAGTTAAAAGCTGATGATTATATTTGATGCTGATATTGACTGACTGGGCGATGGAGCGAGTCCAGAACTTTTTTAGTAGCAATTAGCAGCAAACGGGACGAACCAGGACGACTTTCCACGGTTGCTAAGCAGCGTGGCGGCCGCAGCACCAGGGAAGGCAGCGATACCTTCACTGCATTCACAGCTGAACCGCCTAAAAGGAGACAAGGCCAGTAAGATTCTTATTTAGGTTGGGATGTCATTATGTAGCCTGTAACTATCGTGATCACGATGTATAACTACGTTAGTAGTTAGTTAGTAGTTAGGCTGTTTCAGTACATTCTGTGTTTATGAAAGAAGAGGTTTGGTAAACTTGTCAGTTTTCACCATTCTCATAAGACAGTATCGTTTAGCCGAGACGTAGCCATTTATGTCAATGGAAATAAAGAAAAGTCCTTCAATGAAGCCCTGATTCCTCCGGCGGATTAGGTGCCAGATTGAGGTGCGAGCACGTTGAGCAGGATGTAGAGGAGGAGGGTTTCTCATTGGAAAGAACAGCTGGAGGCGGAGCTTACAGTTCAGACTGTTCCCCTCTGTTAGAATGTGTGCAGAATCAGGGATAGCTTGGTTAGCAAAGTTAGCTTGGTTAGCAAAGTTAGCTTGGTTAGCAAAGTTAGCTTGGTTAGCATCATTAGCATGGTTAGCATCATTAGCTTGGTTAGCAAAGTTAGCTTGGTTAGCAAAGTTAGCTTGGTTAGCATCATTAGCATGGTTAGCATCGTTAAATTTGTTAGCATTGTTAGCATTGTTAGTTTGGTTAGCATCATTAGCAAAGTTACCTTGGTTAGCATCATTAGATTGGTTAGCATGGTTAGCATTGTTAGCATGGTTAGCATTGTTAGTATGTTTAACTTTAATTATGCCTGTGTCTAATGTGGGGTAGTGGACGCTTCCTTAGACTGTGAGGAAGAGTTTGTTCACGACGACCCGGTTAAAGATTCTATCGGCGGGTCACCGATCAGAACCTGTCAACCCAGTTTT